>NC_054848.1:39661211-39961211 GCF_018345385.1 Vulpes lagopus
GAGCCAGGGTCTCACCACAACCAACACGTGATGATGGCCCATCCAACTCTTGCATACCTGAGATCCCGTGACCAGGCTGACCAAAAACATTTACACCAGCTGGTGGTCACTTGATTCTCACATCACTCTATTTAGTAAATTGCTCTGCAAGCCAACCTGAAGAATGAGGTGAACCTTTTCTGAGACGCTCCTGCTCAAAACATTAAAAAAAAAAAAAAAAAAAAAAGACCTGCCCTGCCAGATAATTCTAGTCTGAACAGGCCTGGGAAGGGATGGGGTTGGCACAAGATCCTAAAACAAGCTTCTAAAGGCGAAACCACTTAGAACCCATAAAGACAGACTCAGACTAGTTTCTTAAGAATAATATTTAGCAATTAGACACATGCCTTTAATCCTTCTCAACGAAAACCTAAGTTTTTTTACACAATCGCTGGATGAAAACATGAATCACTCTACTCATTAAAAACCCTCAGAGCAAAAGGATAATTTTCACCTAAGTAACAGCCTTCTTTCTTATGGACCAGTTCCAGAAATTAATTGAGCTCAAATCCAAGTGCAAATACATCTCGTTGTCATTCTCCCCCTACCTCTGAAAGAAACCCCTCGATTTGCTTCATACAAGGTCAGCAGTGCAACTGTAGTGAGGAACTCTAATCATTGGAGAAAAAAAAAGTAATTTGCATCCTATTGATGATTAAGTAAAAAATAAATAAGAATATCAAAGCAAAGTGATTGTTTTCTGAACCCAGAAATAACCAAGCAGGCAGTTCTCCCAAGATTCCTTGATTCAGACTTTTATTTAATCACAGTTAATCCATTACTACTGGGCTCTTTCTAAAGTTGGTCATGTTTCTAAGCTTTGGGCTACTTTCTAAAGGCACCAGTATCCCACACACCTAATATTGCAGGTTTCATTTATAAGCAAATTTCCACCACTCCTCTGCTTTCAGTGTTCAAAACTCCTTTTGCCACTGAATATCACCACGATGCAGCATTCTTCAACTGATCTCTCTTCACTCTTCCCATCAAGTTTCCCTCAGCCCAGATGGATTGAAGAGGACCGAATACTTGGCCTCTGCACACTGCTTGGCCTGCTGCTCTTCTTCCCTCTTCTGGGCCCAGCACAAAAAGACTCTTCTAGGATTCTTAAGGGCCTTCTCAGAGTCTTCTGGAAAGTTAGCTACATGCTACCCAGGGCCAGCTTCCAGATCCCTCAGTCTGTGTCTCAGCCAGAAACACAAGCCAAATTGCTTTTCAATTATCTGTGTAGAAATGGGTCTCCCTCTGAGAATGTGAGCTCTTTGAGGGTAAGAATGGAGAGTCCTATTCTTTTGAGATTTCCCAGGTACTAGGAGAGCACACTGGATCACAGTGATCTTTTAGTAAACATTTGTCAAGGAAATCAGAGTGAAGTGCCTGGCACCTGTACTAACACACTTCAAAAAATAAACCAAGGGGTGTCTAGCTGGCTCCGTCAGCAGAGCATGGGACTCTTGATCTGGGGGTTGTAGGTTCAAGCCCCACATTGGATGTAGAGATTACTTAAAAATAAAATCTTTTAAAAATAAAATAAAATAAGCCAAAAAAATAGTGAGAGAGTATCTCCATTTCAGGAAAATTCTTAATATTTCTTTATGCTTTAAACAATACTTGTGTCCCATAATGGTACCTTTCTATAACATTTGTGAGTGCTTATAGGATCAAGCTATTTGTGAAGAAGCATATTTTCTTAACAGAAAGTGTAGGCTAGTGATAACACCAGCTCAGAGTGCATGTTCCTATACAATCCCTTGCAGTACAGAAGAGTCCTGGGCGATCAGGAAGGCTCTTCTAAATGCCCTCATCCCATATGGTGGTAAGCAACATCTACTCTGGTGAAATGAAAAAAAAAATTGAGACCACTTGAGCAGATGATGGTGGGGGAGGGAAGAGAACACAAGAAAAGAACAAAAGAAACATCCATATGTTACAATTTCTTTTTGCTTGTGAGCTCTATTGTGATCCAATGAAGCGGAAAATGAACTCTATTGGGATCCAATGAAGCCTCTTCCAAAAATCATTAGGTGTCTACCAGGAGTCGTTTTGGGCTTCAGTTATTGTGAGGTCTATGGTAGTACGTTGATTTTTGAAACTATTGGTTTGGGTAAAGAGCTCATACCACAAAGGAAAAAGGAAGACAGCTAACGGATACATGTGAAGATTTGGAGGGGCTAAAGAAACAGCGGTTTGAAATGATGGAGGGCTACATGTATATATCATGCTTGGTGATACTACCTGATGACCTAGTGGCTACAATACCCACAAGACCATCAACAAGAGGACCTGGATAAAAGCCTGGATTCCACTTGTGTAACAAAGAGAAAGCAGGAAAATCAACTGACATTTATAAAGACTGTTCTGATATGTGTTAAATAAAGGGAAAGGGCAGAATTGGATTCTTTTGTAACTTCTAGAGAACGGAAGAAAGACAGCAGTATCAAGTGTTTGCGCCCAGAGTGATCGCCACCCAAAGGACATGTGACCAGTTCAACTGATCATACAGAAAACAAAAGTGTTTCTTTCAGTGGTACTAACTCAGTACTGACCAAGAGCCATGAAAAGTCATGATGACAGCATTTCCCTCCCCTTCTTCTCTCATTAGCTGATGCCGGACTAGGTCTATGCTCATGGTGCTAAGTTTTTGCCAATGTGTGTGTGTATGTATGGTTCTGTAGAGCACAGGTCAGTGTTTAGAGAAATACTATCAATCTAATTAAAATGAGCAAAATTCAAAGCATAAAGAAGACAAAAATATCATAAGATCAAGCTCTCCACTTACAACTGGAGATGGATTTTTGAGATCATCACAAAAGTAGTCCAGACCGTAAAAAGGAAGATGGATACTGAAGAGGTAAGACGACTGAAAATGACAACAAGGAGGAGAGATGTAGGTCAATAAAGCCAAGGAGAAAAGGGTTGTGTAACAGAAGCCCAACACCCAGCCACAACCCCTAGGTACTCCTCAACGAAGGAATTGCTTCATGGGTGGGCCCATTAACCATGCAGAAGCAGAAGGCTTCAGCTGGAGAAAACCAGAAGTTGGGAGGGGAAGGATAGAATAACTCTTGGGAGTTAAAAAAAAAAAAGTTACAAAAGATGAGCATCCGGAGTCCAAGAGAAAGGGAAGGTTATTCACAGGCCTGAGCAAAGGCAAGAGATGAAGGAAGGAAGTCTTTCTTCCTGTGCAATTGGGGGGGGGGAGATATAATGGCCAACTTTCTCGCTAGGTTGAAAGAATATAACATAACAGAACATACACAACAGAAACACAACTGCTGTTTATACTCATCATAAGTAACACAGGAGAAATCTGGTTCCTCTTTCTAGGAGTAGAGAAAGGGGTCAGGAGAGATACTTGGCACTAAAGAATAATATAACCTTGAAAGGGCTGGCTAAAGAGGGTTAGAGAAATTGGGGGGGGGGAGTGCTGGCCATTGGTGGGTGGGGGTGCAGTAATCTGAGGACCAGGAATAGCAATGGACTGTAGTGGTGATTTTCAGTCAAAAAGTAAGAGCAAGGAATAGCATTTGCAGAAAATGGCGGGGCACATAAGCAGCTCAAAAATGCAGGGGAACCCTCAACTTCTAATGAGAACACACTAGATGGAAGCGGGCAATATTAGAAGAGCAGTGGATCTCAGAGCCTGATGAGCAATCCAAACCACAAGACTGAGCTTTCCTGGCATAGCCAGCCTGCAGGTTGCCCACACGTCCTATGGAGAGGTGACAAGCCAGGAATGATACCAACTCACCTAAGTCCTGAATCACCTGGTCCACACTGCAACTCAGTGTCCCTAATCCCACATTCCTTCCTTCTCCTGCTTCCTATTCCCAGCTGGCAGGCAGCAGCATTGAAACTGTTCAAATTTCTTGCTGACAATTACTATTCATTCTGACATTATCTCCTTTAAGTCCTACGCTGATTATTCGACTTTCTGTGGTCAGGGGAAGAAATTGTTAAAAAAAAAAATTCCATACGATAATTCTTTTCATGCTGAGAAGTCAAACTCATCCTGCTGCTGTCATCACTTGCAGTTAACACAAGCCCCATGCCCACCGGAGCTGGTGTGTACATCATTCTTCTTTCTTATCTGCCCCTACAGAAGCCAGGATAGACCATGGATTGAGGGATGGAATAAATGGAGGTATTCCAAAGGGCAAGATCTAGAAAGTTTGGTGAAAAACAAAACAAGAGAAATTCCTTCCATTGACTTTCATCCTTAGGCAAAACCTTACAATCTCTGTGCCTTCATATGATTACATCTCCTGATCGTCTAAGGTTAAAATAAACCTGAATGAGCTTTAAAACCATGAATAAAAAGTTAAAAAATTCGAACTCTTGAAACCCAGTCAAGAAAACAAATCATGTTTTGTATTCGATGTGCCAGGAGGGACAGACAGAAAACTCGTCGGAAAGTTGTCATTTTACCAACATATCAAATAACAAGTTACAAAACAGCATTTTCCAAAGTGTATTCAACTTTAGAGTATTAAACCAAGAGATGTTCACACTCACACACACACTCACACCAATTTTTTGAATCTATTAAATTTGGGAAATGCTGTACATGTACCATATGCTCCTCTTGATGTTCTCAAAACATAAAAAGTTCTGAGAAGCCCTGCAGGAAAGAAACCTATTTAATGTTGTTTAACCCAGCTTCTCCTGGACTTAGCCAACCACAGAAGTTTTTCCCTGTCTCCTGAACACATTCATGTTTTGTGGAATGCCATCCTGGAAAGGACAAAAGGCTATACTGGCCCCCACATTATTTATCATATAAGCGGGGGAGAAGTTTGATTGGCAACAGACCCATCAAAAAAGAAGAGGGAGACTGAAGAGTGAGGACCACTGAATGTGGCAAAGAGCAAAAAGGAATAAATGTTAGTCAACATAGCCAAGGACCAAAAGGGTGCCAAGCACGGATGGGCCAGTCTTGGCTAAGTAAACCCTGATGGCACCTGCTCTCAGCTGATTTGTGTCCTTTCAAAGCCACCAATTTCAGTCACTGGTACCCATCTAAGGACTGTTCAGTATCTTTTAAGTAAGAGTTTAAAATAATTTCATTTATTATGGAACTTGGCAATCTTGATGGAAGCCATGATGCAATGCATGGAAATTAAGCTTGCCCATCTACCTGTTGGTGTTACAAAGCTGCTCATTCAGTGTTGTGCCATAAACAGCTCATATACAGAGGGGACTCTTGTGACCACCTGTCAAGTTGATGAGTAAAGAATCCTGGCCAAATATTCAATGACATGAATTTGGGGAAGCAGCAAGGTGCAGTAGGAGGAATGGTGAGGTCTAGCCAAAAAGCTGGGGGCTCTGTGATCCAGCAAACAAACAGTTTGGCTTCTCTGGGTCTCTGTGTGTTCCCCAAGCAAATGCGGATAATACTGATCCTACCTATAATGGGATTATTGAGATGCAACACAAAATGAGGTTTTTAAAAGTACTTGATCTATTTTCATGTGCTCTGCAAATAGATTTCTTTCTCTAACAATGGTTGAATCTGAAGGTGGTGTTCTCATGTCTTATCTCTGCAATCCAACCCTGCTTCAGAGGCCTTAGCCCTCCCTCATCATCTGGTGAGTGCTACAGTAACTGTGTCTGAGGGCAAATGCTTATAAACAGGGGAGGCAGTGGGCCCCACAGTGCTGGACAAAATACATCTTGAACCACTTGTTTCAATTCCTCAGAAATAGGAGAAACTAAAGTTATCACATTTATTATATGTTCAGTTTAACTTCAGTCTCCTCATCTGTACTAGAAAGTTGTATTTCTATCCCCAACCCATTAAAATTTCAGCATGTTTTCCCCCCAGAAGAGATGCTAAGTCTTTACCTTTTCCAAATAAGGGCATTATTAATGCTCCACTTACCATAATAGTGATTGCTCTTTTATTCCCCCAGTTTTTCTTACAAGGAGTAACACACAGTAACTGCACGTTTAAAGTGCACAATTTGACTGTTTGACACATGAGTACACCTGTGAAACCATCCCCACAACCAAGATAGTGAGGATTATCCACCAGCCCTAAAGGTAGGTACCCTGTGCCCATTTGTAATCCCTCCCACTTGCCTCTCTAGGTCTCCCACCCCAAGCAACCAGGGATCTAGCTTTCTATCATTATAAATTTCTTTGCATGTCCTAGAATTTTCTATAAATTGTATCATGCAGCATGTACTTCTTTTCTGCCTGGCTTCTTTCTCTTCAAGTGGGGGGGGGGTCCTCCATGTTACTGACTCTATTAATAGCTCACTTCTTTTCATCCTTAAGTAATATCCATTAGACAGATACATTACAATCTGTTGATCTAATCACCTGTAGATGAACATTAGGGCTGCTTCCAGTTTTTGACTATTACTTATAAAATGGCTGTAAACACAGCATGTAGACATCGACTTTCTTTTCCGTAGGAGTGTAATACCTGGATTATATGGTGGGTGTATGTTTGAGGTTGTAAGACATGGCCAGGCATCTTCCAAAATATCCATGCCATTCTACATTTCTACCTAAATGGCTTAAGAGAGGTCTAGATCAGGGGATCCCTGGGTGGCGCAGTGGTTTGGCGCCTGCCTTTGGCCCAGGGCGCGATCCTGGAGACCCGGGATCGAATCCCACGTCGGGCTCCCGGTGCATGGAGCCTGCTTCTCTCTCTGCCTCTCTCTCTCTCTCTCTCTGTCTCTCTCTCTCTCTCTCTCTCTGTGACTATCATGAATAAATAAAAAATTTTTAAAAAAAATTAAAAAAAAAAGAGAGGTCTAGATCATCCACAAACTCACCAACACTTGGTATGATCAGCCTTTTTCATTGTAGCCATTTAAACCAGTATGTAAAAAATAAATAAATAAATAAATAAACCAGTATATAGTGGAATATTACTGGTGTCTCCATTTGCATTTGCTTAATGACTACTGATGGTGAACATCATTTCATGTGCTTATCTGTCATTTGTCTTCTTTGGTGAACTGTCTGTTCAAACCGTTTGCCCATTTTTTCTGGATTATTTCCTCATTATTGAAAAATCCAAAAGTTTACATGGATGATGCAAGACAGGTAATAAAGAATTCAATCAAAATTTTACATAATTCACGGTACCCACGAGAATAACAGAATCCACCAGTGCTGAACTAAAATATTCTCCAAATGTTATGACCAACTTGAAACTCTTTTTGAAGCCTGAAAAGGACTGAATTCTATTGGTCTTGCTGCTAACTCTACATAGGTTCAGAACTCAAATTAGTAAACGAAATAATTGTATTTTCACATATTCTAATGGTACCTAAACCATCTTAGTTCTTCTTCAGCACATGATTTGAGTGATAGCTCAAATCACCAACATTTCTGTCCCAAAGTCACATTTCACACTCTATGCTAATTGTATTCAAATCCCTCAAGATTCCATTTTATAAAAATTATCTCTTATGTCAAACTCGTGCCCACGTTCAAAAAGTGACAAAGGCCAAATCTCTAGCTCACTGTGCCATCAGGCACAGCTAAAATATGATTTGTAAGCATGAAGATGGAAGTCTTCTTTAAGATCTATAGGATAGGGTAGATTGAGGGCAGCAGCTATAGGCTTTCCTTTGAGGAAAAAAGCAGGCCCGGTTGTGCTGTGCAGGGCCATGGGTTCTCAGCTCAATTGTTACAGTTGATGTGGGTTTCCTTTTAGATGCCTGGAAAATGACTATGCTGACCACATCCACATTCTGAAATACTTTTTGAGAACTTGTAACCAAACTGCAGGAACTGACTCATTTTGCAGTGCCCAGCCACCACACAATCGTTCCAGAATAGACTCCAGTCAGAGGCAGAATATCAAGGTCTTAGAACACAAGGCAACAAATTGTCTATTTATATGGGGGAAGCAGAGGGGGAAATCCCAGGGTACAAGGGGCAAAATGGCTCAAGCCCCAGGAGATTATTAGACGTGACCAGCCATAGAGAAGAAAAAGGACCAAAGAGAAGGCACCACTTCATGGGTGATAAATGCATTTCCCTCAAAGCTAGAAGTCAGGGACTGGTGGCAAAGGGACCTTAATTTAATACTGAGCTCTCTCTCTTTCCCCTAGAAAGCAGATTCGCTTGAGAGATGTACATAGGAGAAATTTGGGGGAGATGGGGTCTTGGACTCCCATTCCTGAATTCCTTGCTAAATCAGGAACACACCCCTCATTTATCAAGAGCTAAGCAGGAATGGATCCCAGGTCAAGGGATGCCAGAAAGAAGGCAAGGGCCCAAGGCCATCTGGGCTTAGGACCAGAAATCTACAGGTCTCCTGGGGCTCTCCTATATCCTTCCTTACCCACATCTATATCTTTCTCCCTCAGCTCCCAATCCACCTCATCCGAGGGGGTCTGGCTTCCATATGAAATGCCAATTCTTCACTCCCTTCTTCCAATACAGAGTGCCTACTTTAGGGGAGGGTAGAAAGGAGCACAACAGGCCCTCCTCCATCGAACACTCTATGTTCCCCCAATTACTAATTTCTCCAACCCACAAGTGAAACTCTCATTCTCTCAGTCAGTTTCAGCCAGAGGCAGTGAGGAAATCCGGTCCAGTTGAACTAAACTATAAATGACAAAACCAATAACTCTTTTCTGCAGGTGGGTCCCTGGCTCAAAGGATACGGGTGCTAACCCAAATGCATAACTAACTAGCAGAAAGTCGGGCAAGGTGCTAAGGGTCAGATATAAAGTCTCGGGTGGTGTGAAGGAAGATAAACCTGGACAATCCCTAAAAATAGCCATCAAGCACCTGCTAACCCTTGTAGGTTGTCAGACCTGGTTGCGTGGTCCAATGTCAATGCTGTGACGTGTACATACATTTTGTGTGTGTTCTCAATGATGCCATGTCAGTTAACATGAAAAGCCCCAGATGACAGAAACTGTATAGACCTTACACAGAAGGGAGGACTTTTACTATCAGGTGACATTGGATCAGATGATGACAAGGGGCTGCAATCCACTTACAGCAATCAACTGTATCTTTGAGAGATTGTGAAAACGCCTTTAACTTTATTATTTAAAAGAAAAAAAAGTAGATCCAAGTCCACACATCCTGACTGGGCAAATGCTTTGACATTCCCATGCTCCCTTTCTGCCTCCAACTGTAACACGAGCACTGTGTAACACAGCTTTTGAACTTGTATCGAACAAGTTTTCATACAGAATTATGAGGAAATCTATCCTTTAACCAAACATAAACCTAAGGACTACGAGAAAAAGAAAACATGGAATTTTTAACACTGAATTACTTGGAAACCATGGCAGTTCCCAATTCTGAACTTTTTTTTTTCACTGAGTGTAAAATCGGCAAAGACCACTCCCCATGGGGGCGTGAATTTTTGGCAAGCATAAATGGAATAGAAACATCCCGCTGCCTCCTGCTAGTCACTTGAGGACCCTACACCTCCCCGAGGAATAAATGTGACAGGAAGAATTACCCACTTTGGGCTCCTTAACCAATAAGGAGTTGACAGCTCAATTTTCTCTTGCTCTACACCAAGGTTTTCATATGTATAGTAACTATTTTACCAAAAGAGAGCCCTAGGTAACTTGTACACACTCCAGTTATGAGGCACCATGGGCTGGGCTCTCCAGGATCTATATATAAATCACCCGTACTCTTGGAACATCATTTTCCTTCTCTCTAATTTCTCATCTCCTACCCTCTAGCAGCTTCTGTGGCCAACAGGACCCTAGGAGATCTGACATTCACTATCTCCCAGACCTCATCTGCTAACCTTCAGCCTTTCTTGCTGTTCCATGCCAGCCTCTTCTCTAACCTTGGGACATACAAAGCTTGTTCCCATCTCTAGTGCAGTGGTTTTGTTTTCTTTGCCTAGAACCCTCTTACTCCATACACCGTCCACATGCCCACAGGTAAATGTCTGAGCAAGTATCACAGCATCAGAGAGGCCTTTTTCCCGAAATCCCTGGATAAAGCTGTTCTTCCCTAGACTCCTGGATACTCATTCTGTCTGGCCTGGTTTCATTTTCCTCCATAAGTACTTCCTGACACCTGGCATATACTTACTGGCTCTATCATTGTCAAGTCTCCCCCTGCCACACGGGCAAGGACGTTGCTCAGTGTTCTATTCCCATACCGAAAACACCATCTGGCATGGGGTAGGTGTACACCGCATTTTTGTAAAATGAACTTTCCCACATGACGCCATTTTGCCAATTGTTCTGCTACAAGCTTACGAAGTCTAGTTGGCACCTGGGCCTATTTTTGTTGACATCTAACCAAATACCCCAGACTTCAAGAGCCAGGTGGACAGGAGTTGTAGGAAAGTGATCATTTCCCCGGAACATTAGGAAAAATCATGCGGGGCTAGGGGGTGGGAAGAGAAAGAATAGTTCTACTCTCTTCCTGCTATTGGTGGAAGGAAGATAAGGGAAGGGTTTTCAAAGAAGGGGTTTATAGAGTACGGATATCAAACAGGATGATAGAATTTACTGTGTTACCAACCAAACTTGTGCCAAACAGTCCTTATTTGATCTTGCTTAGAAAGAAGAGCCTGAGATCATGAGCCATCGATATTTCCCTTCATTGCACCGTATAGATCTCCTGTTGATACAGACTTCACAGTTCATGTGGAAAGATAGAAAGTGCTTTCATTGCCTTTGCTGCTGTGGTCAACCCTGTACCAGAAAACATACAAAGCCTGTGCCATCATAAAGAATGTAGATGGTTAGGTGTTTTCTGAAACCTAGTGGTTTCAGAAGTGGGCAGTAAATGGCAGCCACCACCATCTCCGAGGTTAAAAATCAGCGTTAGTAGTATAAATCCCCCTTCCCTATCTATCCTCATCTTCCCCCCAGAAACACAAAAAAGAAAAGGTCTCCCTCATTTTTCACATCTCTACTTAAAGATATTCTCAGAAACTCAAAATAAATTTAACTGAGCGTAGAGCAGGATTTATTTTTTGCTCCAAATTAGCTTAAATTCTACTTAAAAATTCTTTTCCAAGATATTGTTGTGGATGCCTTTGCCATCTCTAATGTTCTCCAAACAGGGAAATGAGTTGAAAGTTCAGGAGTTCTTAGAATGTATTTCCTGCCACATTCCCTACTAGGCACCCTTCTTCTACCACCATCAAGAAAGAAAAGAAGAGAAAAGAAAAAGAAAAAGAAAAAGAAAAAGAAAAAGAAAAAGAAAAAGAAAAAGAAGCCATTTATCTGCATTATTTTCCTGTCACAAGCCTTTTCTTTCTCTGCCTTATAAAAAGAAGTCCAGCTGCCAGAGGAAGATGCTTTAAGACTTCTATGAATGTCAGCCTGTTTGCCTTGTTGCAAAAAATGACAAAGGATCAAATAAAAGACGAAGTCACTAAGGGGAAAGGAACAGAGTGGGTAGCCTTCCCCTTAAAAGACCCTCACTCTGTGCTTTCTTTCATCTGTCTGCAGGTAGGCGATGAATGAGTTATGTGACAATATGGAAAAAGGAAGCAAGGATGGAGGGAGGAAGGGAGGGAAGAAGGAAGGAAAGAAGAAAGGAAGGAAGGAAGGCAGGCAGGCAGGCAGGCTCGATTAGTATGTCCTCCTAAGGACAGGCTCAGTCCAAGGCCAGGAGAGGCTTTAAAGAGATTTCTAAGCACCCTGAATCCCTGGGCTAGGGTAGCCCACTCTCACCTTCCAAGTCAAATTCTCAGCCCACATTTGAAAGAGGAGAAAATTCTCAAGGTGAAACCCCTTTCCCATTCCCCCAAAATCAACTCCTTATCTAAATATATAGGCTTTTATGTGCATAGATGGCTTCCTGTAATTCTTTACCTTGCAGTTTTGCCCTTCTAAATAGTCCCCAGAACTAGATGGAGATAGAGGAGCAAAAGCATTGGTCATTACAGATGCTTACTCATTTTACTTTTCTATGGATTAGTTCTATGCCAGACAAGGAATCGCCAAAAAGGTTAATGAAAGTGCATCCTTGGGACCCAAATGCTCAAATACTTCTCCCTTCCACCCCCACTTTCAAGTGAAAATATTTGAGAAAAAAATAGGGGAAGTTATATGAGTAAATTTGTTAGTGCATGAGATCAAATGAAAACAAGGAATTCCCCTCCTGGACTTGAGTGGCCTAATTTAAACTCCTAAAACACAAATGACTAAAATTGCTCCTGTTGATTCGTGAAATAAGAAGCAGAAAAAGTCAACTGTGTATTTCAATATTGAGAGGGCCAGGCCTGGAAGACAGGACACTTTGCCGAAGACAAATGAGAAGACCATTTCTGAGACTTTCAGGATCAGTCAACTTCTATTCTGCTTTTCTGCCAGAAGTACTTACCAACTATACTGGTGAGAGCCTATGTGGATTTAGATTCCGGTTCCACAGCTTATGGGGTGAATGTCCCTCAACAAGGTCCCCTAGTCCCATGCCTTAGTGTCCTCATCTATGAAATAGGCATAATCATTGCACTACTGGGTTGCCCAGAGGATTGAACGGTGTGGTCAAAGCACTTGCAACAGTGCCTACCTAGCACATGGGTGTAAAAAAGTGGGTAGTAAATGGCAGCCACCACCATCAATGGCTGTTTTCCTTAATCCAATATGAAACAGAAAGACCTAGACCTTAGAATGGATCCACAGGCTTTGAGACTAAAACTGAAGTTGTTCCCAGAAGGATGAGGGAGGGGAACTCAAGTGTGTTAAGCACCACTATTCCAGCAACCACAGCATGCGCTTTACACATGTTCTCTCGTTTCACAAAACAGCCCTATGAGCCAGTTAATACTGACACTTCACTCTCTAGGGCTTAGGGAAACAAATGGAGTAGCTTACCCAACTAGCAAGGGGCAGAATGAGCTGGAAGCACAGGTTTACTTGTTTCCAAAGCCTGGGCCTCTCGGGGAGCAAAACACTTCAATGGGTGCTGTGAACAGGGACCTTCCTGAGGTAACCATGGTCACATACTTGATACTCACTGGAGTAAATGCCTGGAAATTAGAAGATTTTTCTCCCCAGGTAATCAGAACTTTGAAAGCACCCCAGAAGTTTCACTGGGTGCCTACAAACTCAACTGAGTTTCTCTCATTTTAAAGAATCTTAGTCTCACTTTCCATAGATGTCACACAAATCCTGGGAGAAACTGATGGGCTTTCATTAAGTAAGAAGTCTTCATCCACCTGCCTTTAGGAGACGTGGGAAAACTAAAAGCATTCCTCCAGCGCCACCACCAGCAATGGGCTTTTAGTAAACAGACGCTTAAGGAGAATTAAAATCTTACAAAGTGGGATCCCTGGGTGGCTCAGCGGTTGGGCATCTGCCTTCAGCCCAGGGTGTGATCCTGGAGACCCGGGATCAAGTCCCATGTCGGGCTCCCTGCATGGAGCCTGCTTCTCCCTCTGCCTCTTTCTTTCTCTGTGTCTCTCATGAATGAATGAATGAATGAATGAATGAATGAATGAATGAATAAATAAATAAATAAATAAATAAATAAATAAATAAATAAATAAATAAAATCTTTTAAAAAATCTTACAAGGCAGGAAAGGGAGATCCTTTAAAATAAAACCTTACCTTGCTTTTCATAATCATTGACTCCACCCTCTACCTTCAAGTAAGCAGTTATGCTTCTTTCAGCAAGATATTACATTAGGCTGACCACATAAACGAAAGCAACAAGAAACCATTTTGCTATTAAAATAGAACTAAGAACAAAATGTCCCAAATATTAAATTGGCTTACAAAACCATATTGTACTCAATTTTATATGCATCTAATCCTTTAAGAATTAAAGAAAGAAAAGAACTCTAATGATCTATTTGCATAACTGTATTATTTACAGTTAATAAGATACATGTATTTTTCATTTTATGTTTTAGATTATCCCAAATACTTTGGAATGTATAAACCAGAATCAGTATAGGATTGAAAGGCAATAGGTTACAGTTGAGAGCTTAGGAACTCGAGCCAGGAAATGTCCAAGATTAGATCACTTACATTCTTTAATGTAATATTATAGAATGGTTTTGTTATCTATTTTTTCCTTAATCCCCCCGCCCCCAAGGAAAAAAAACAGTAGCAGGTAGGTGGTTTCTTGTTAACCCATGGAAACATGGGTTTCCATGTTTTCACTGGAATAAATATTTGGTATAGTTCCCCAGCTCCCTATTCTAAGGAAATATATGAACTTAGTAATTTAAAATATCTTTGATTCAAAAAAATTCTCAATGATTATATTCAAATTTGGCTAGTTTCCTCTCCTGAATGAAGACACCAGTTCTCCAAATATGGATTGCACAATCAAAAATGTTTGTTTAAGAAATTCTCAGGACGCTGGGGTATCTGGTTGAGCGCCTGCCTTCGGCTCAGGGAGTGATCCTGGGATCCCAGAATCCCAGTATCAAGTCCTACATCAGGACTCCGGCACGGAGCCTGCTTTCCCTCTACCTGTGTCTCTGCCTCTCTCTCTGTCTCTCTAATGAATAAATAAAATCTTTAAAAAAAAGCAAGAAATTATCATGGTTGTGAATACAAAAATGATAGCTAATAAGTAAGAAAAATCCAATGGGCAGAAAAAAATTCATTATTGATAGCAGTCTGAGATTGATGGAAGGGAATAAGTTTGAAGATGGAGATCAAAGAGTTTAAGTTAGTTCGAAAATAACATTTCTCCTAAGTAATTGACTGACACAAGTAATACATCAGGTGGAGATAAGTGCTAAGAAGAAAAACTAAGTGGAGCAGAGGGATAGAGGGATAGTGAATTTGGGAAGTAGAATGGGGAGGCTGCTATCAGCTTGGAAGGAATGAAATTTTTTTAGCCCTATAAATATATAGGTATTAAGAGAGATGCCTTATATACTTTTTTGAAAAGTACTGTTAAGGGTATCCTTTTGTGCATTCAGAGTCCTGGAGGTCAAGTTCCACAGGCTATCTGAATTCCCCCAAGGGGCCCCTGCTTTGTCCCAGTGTGGCTCCAGAGCCAGGGAACTCCCTCCCTCCGAGGTGATCCATGCCCTCAGCAGAGCCCAGACCTCCTGCTGGGTTAGGGGCCCAGAATATGTCTTAAGAAAAGACTTTCTCTCCCCATCCCCCACTCAAGATCCTTTCCTTGGAGCTAAGGAAAGAGTTGTTTCGTGTGTCTTAATTTTTCAAGATAAAGAAGTCAGGCTGACTGCTGATGGAGATCAATGTTGGGAAGGCTGAAAAGAGATTAAATAGCCTCTCAGACCCCTGGAACTCCCACACTCCCACCCAGGAGAACTTGCTATAAGCATTCCCCAGCAGGCCCCTGACCATGACCATGGTGGTGAGGTCATCAGCTTCTGATGACACCAGGACACAGGGGGACAAGGAAATCAGATAAGTAGCTGACATGCCCCTCTGACTCAGTCAAGAGTCCCAGAGCCACATCTCCAGGCCTCTCTCATACCTGAAGTGTGCTCATTATGAGCACACTGCAGTGAGACTGCTTGTTTTCAAGCCTTGGCTCTACTACACTTCCTAGCTGTGTCACTTTGGGCAAGTTGCTTCACCATTCTGCGCATCACTTTCCCCATGGAAAACGGGGATAACTATCACATTGTTGATACTCAGTTTTTGAGAGGATTAAAGAAGTGAATATACATGAAGCATTTTATACCTCTATGTGCCAGGCGCTGCTCTAGATGTCAGGGATTCATGTACAGTGGGGCCTGGCACAGAATATGAACTCAATGTATATCAGTCACTAGGGGTCCCACAAACCCTTATCGGACACTTTGATGATTATTATGATGATTTGATAAAGATGAAAGGGTGACTATTCTACCTACAAAAAACTCTGGTGAGGGGAGGAGGAGCTGGTACAGCCCTCGGGTAATCAAATACATTACTATTTCTATAGTAAAACATACAAATGTTTGTACTAAGTGGAATAAATAGACTATAAATAGCCTGCCATCAGTTCAGGTCAGGATTTACCACCAAGCCTTTTACAAAACAATCTTTTGGTTTTCAGAGCTTTCTGGGTTTCAGAAGAGATGGTGGACGGACACACACGCGCGCGTGCACACACACACACACACACACACACATTAAGCAAGGGGCAAAACCCATTGAAGTCTTCTCTTCCTTTCTGACTTCCGGCGTGGTTAATGACCAAATAAATAGTCAAAACCACTTAGAAGTGGAAAATAGGAAGCCCTTTGGGCATGGAAAATCCATGACTGCATAATTAATCTATGCCAAATATAATCTAAAGAACCCCTTGCCCCAAAATCCAGTGCATCATAAACTACTCAGCCAACCAGTTCATTCCTACACCAGGTCTCAAGTGATCTTGAAGGGTTCCTTAAAGTAATTTTTGAATCAAGGAGAACAGACTAAGTTTCACCACTACTTTCCCAGTACAACCTTCTCTTTCCCACAGGAAACCAACAAGCTACGAAATGACAAATTAAGTTAAAAACGGGTACCTGAAAGGCAAACGTATTCTCTGCAGTCTGCCTGGAGATGTGCCACATTATGCCAAAGTGGTAAAGTATCCTGCTGCCAAAGGAATGTTCCTTCCCGTTGCATTTTACAGAAAGATCTGTAGCTCTTGAAGAGCTGCACAGTAACTGGTTCAAGATGTTCTCACTGCTGGTCAGCACTGGCTAAAGGATTTGCACAAACCCATGGAAGCCGACTTCTCCCGCCTCTTTATTACCCCCATATGTTGTTATTTTATCTTCTCCAACTTCTCTGACCCCTTTCCATTTATTGCATACTGCAGGATTGCTTTGTTCAAAACCTGTGTTTACCACTCCCATGGCGATCCGGACACAAAGGCAAGTCAGGAAGACACAAAATCAACGGAGATACTTATGTTGCTTCATGGTTTTTTTTTCCCCCCCTTCTCATTATCCTCCTACTCAATGAGACTGTAGTGGGAGGTCTGAATGACATTTCCAAACCCGAGAAGTTAAAGCTACATTTCAACACCCCACCCCTCAGTTGTCATAGGAACAACACTAGGAGGCTTATCTTGGTTCTAACAAACAGCCACTTGTTTGGCTAGCAATTAAAGCTCCCCTCTTCCAGTCAAACACATATATACACACAGCCACATACCTATACCTCCAGAAAATGTAACTGGACAGAACTCTATACCACAAATACTTAATTAAGAAACAAGCCCAAAGGCAATGTGTTTTTATACCTGAATATGCAAATACCAAATACAATTTATGAGATGTTCTTCTGAGGTTTGTCACTTGACCTGGATCCCCTCACAGGTTTTAGTTCTGTATGCCCACAAAGACATGTGCACACCATTAATATTTTTTCAGAGTATACAAAAATGTTAATACTCTTAGCAACCCGAGTGGGTAATTTCAGGACAACATTATGGTGTTTATTTTACACGTATTTCTAAAAAATTAAGAAACTGCTAATAAAAGAGCAAACAGAATTAAAAACATGAAGATCTAAAGGAATTCTTCCAGGATATACTTTCTGGCATTTATTGTTCCTGTTATATTTTTGTCTTTAAAAACAATGGTTTCTAAATGGATGAATAAAGCCTAAAAATTACAGAGGCTGTTTTTCCATTAAGCATGGCAGTATTTAGCCAAATTATTAAATCATCATGTTTTGCCCAAGTATTTACATGAAATACAGAGTTACAAGTTATCGTGAATCACTGAACACAAGCTAGCAGTCAGAGATGTTACCTGTAAATATTTTAAATTTTTCTGTCTTCAAGATCCTAAACCCCATAAATTCAGGGGCCTCAGGGAAACAAGTAGCATTTTTCCCATCCTCAGCCACACCTTAATTAACTCAAATAACCTGTAATATTCACACATATGGCTCACCGATCTGATTTATTGGAGATCTGCCTGTTTTCAATGGCCACGTTCACCTTGCTTTTTATTTATTTCCTTGAAAATAAATCCTTATGCAAAAGTCTTGAGAACTACTGGTCTGATAAAAACTGATCAAGAGTTTTCCAAGTGTTTAAGAAAAAAAAAAATAGATCCTACTAGATTCATCTCCCTCCCCGCCAACCTCATCCCACTCGAGTGCCAACAGAAAGAAACTGCAGCACTGCTACCCTGTTTTTCACTATACATTTCTCCCCTTTAAGTTAAAGAGTTTAAGATTTTGAAAGTTAACAGAATGGGGAAGCAAAAATCAGACACACAGAGTCAACTTTCAACTCAGCTTAAGGTAGTTAAAAAATAGATAACCTTGTGTCCTATAGAACCCCAAACTTACCACTGTCAATAACCATTCCAATTCTATAGAGTCCCATTCATTAAAGGAATGTCATCAAAACTACCTATATAATCGCTAGCAGTTAAGTAACATTTTTTTCCATCTGATTCTATAAGTACCCATCACATGATTGCTTCTATTGACCAATAAGAAAACCGGTAAGATCAGATAACAACCCACCCTTCTAATTCTATTTTTTTTTATGCTATTCCACTTTCCCGGCATGATCATTTCCTAAAAAACCAAATCTAGAAATCAAGATAATATAAAATGCCTAAAACAAAAGCTGTGGTTTTCTACAGTTTACAAGTAAGAAGCTATTGTACATAACACAGGTATTCAAAGATTTATTGTATTTTTTTGGCAATTTGAAACATTAGGGCAGCCCAGAATCAAGATTACAAAACTGAATTTGTTTCAGAGAAGAGACAGACAGACACATGTACACAGGTAAGAACTGATCATCACAGTCTCTTGGAACATGACGGTCCATTTAGAAATATCCACCCTTTTGCTGTACCAATTGTAACCAAATAGAACAATCTTAAAATTCATGACACAAATGTAAAAAAGTCTATTACCAGCTTAATCTGCCCTTCATGATCGGTAGGAAATGTTTCCAATGCATTACTTAAACTTTCATTTTGTAGAGTTCTAACTAAATGCTGGACGTCTTGGGGTAGAGGGAGAGATAGTGTGAGCTGAGTAATTCTGAAAGCATCCCTTCAAATATTACACATCCTATTCAGACTAAATGGAAATCCATACCCATGGAATGTCAATGCCCCAGGTCTACCAAACAACCCATTTTATTTGTCCCTCCCCACTAAAAAGAAAAAGGAGGGGGAAAGTCAACAAGTTCTATTACATGTATTAGTCTAAACTGGTAGAGCCCAACTCATCTTTGTTAATAACCAGGCTTCTTCTCAGACTTTATGCTATATTCTTGGGCTACTTTTTTCTAGAATTCCTCACTCTGTTTATATGTTCTCTGGTTCAACACAGTTGTTAGGGGTCTGTGAACAATTTCACAATTCCCACAGACACCATATGATATCTATTAGGGAGCGATGCCACTTTTCACTTACCAATTCTGGATAAAGCAGTACTTCCTGGTGACAGAATGCTGCTGCTTCCGTTCGCTAAAACTCCCTCTTCACAGCTTGATAAATCTGATTATAAAATGTCTTTGTTCCAGATCACACGAGGCGCTTTTCCTGTGAAAGTTTTCTAAAGAGTTAACTGCATTTCATTCCTGTTACAAAATGAATAAGAACAAGGAGGGGAGGGTGCGGGGTGGGGGGACACAGGGAGTAAAGTCCACACAAGTTCCTGGCAAAAAAATTTTAGCTGCATTTTTCTGAGTTTAATCAGTAAGCTATATTAAAGTGACAGTTACCAGTTCAGGGAGCCAGAGTTTGATCAAGTCAGCCACAGCCACTGTGGGTGTCTTCCACTGATGTGCGGACCCCAAGGAAGCAGTCACTTGGTCATCTATCACATGTGGCTGAATCACTGGACACCCGCCACCCCCACCCCCACCTCTGTCCCTGCTGAGCAGCAGGCCAGGAAGGAGAGTGGCTGGACACTCGAAGCAGGACCTCTTATAGGGACCCGCCAATTAGCTGCTGACCAATCACAGGCAGCACCTAGTACCTAAGTCACATGACAGGGCAGTCCCTATGACTGCAGGATTTCTGAATTACTGGGGTTACACAAAGGACACTCATTCAGGAAAAGAGAAAAAAAAAAAGCCATAAGCCGAAACAGAAAACGCCCAGGCTGTGACAACTCCAGCTTTAAAACAGAGAACACCCGAGCTTCACACAAGACAGAGAAAGAGCGACAACCAAGCCAGGATGGAAATCAGAGGAGTGCCTGGCACATATTAAAAATTAATCCCAAAGCAGAGGCTGAGTTTACAAACCCACTTCAGCTATAAATATACTACTCCTTCCTCTACAGTCTCCCCAACAATTTCTGCATTTGAAACGTCTTTATTTTAAAAGGCTCCAGTGAACTCCTGCAGAACTCCTGTAGGAAAATGTTTAAGAGACAGAAGTCCCCTCTCTTCCCATCCCCTCGAAATACCCCTGAAGGAGATTCCAAGTTCACCATGAAAAAGTTTCTTAACCAAAATGCACTTCTTTCAAAATGGTCAGATAACTCAGACAAAATCAAACACTGTTTTGACAAATTTGTATGGTAACTACCAAATCATATATAGATGCCCCCCCTCCCAACACCCCTAACCGTCTCTCATGGAATGAGTTTAGACTGCTTACAAGAACATTCTTACTAAGTAAACGAGCCCCCCCACACACCAATGAACTAGCTACCCATCAATTTTTTGTTTTAACCCCTCCAATTTAATTCTTACATATTGATGTCCTAGAAAAAATTCAACTGTGAAAACCCCCCACCATTTCTTTGACCCCCCCCCAAATGGTACTTACAAATGTTCTTTGTTTCCATCTGTTGGTTTCTCCCCCTCCCTGACATCTGAAGCCAAAACATGGACTTAACTTCATCCTTCAAACCTAAAAGGCCCTATTTTGATCATGCAAGGCTGTTACAGCTCTTTCCCCGAGACAAGTCCAGAACACTCTGCTGCTTGCCATTCCCAATTTATGGAAGGAAGCGTATGTCAAACAAACCAGGTGATGACTCACACTGCCTCCCCCAGCCATATTTTCCCTAGAATGGGAGGGTAGCATAAGTGCAGCCCATTTTGGATGTGACTCAGTTTTATTAGACTGGTGATTGTAGTTAATCTGACAAGCTCACATTTTTCCTTTATAACTTGTACATTACAGGATCAGAATGCACGTTCTAAACGGTTTCAAAGAACGAGATCACATAGATGAGAAAGTTGCAAGATGATTTTTAAGGTATGGCAAAGCTCTGGCTCTCTTCCCAAATATTTAAAACTTCATAATTATCCGTCGAAAATGTTTACGACTGACACAACCCAACCTTTGAGTTCACATGATAGCAGTAAACAGGTTTTATATGTTTAGGGCTACTAGAGGCTTTTACCATGGGGGCCTCAGACTCTTTTCTGTCCTGAGGACCCAAGTTCAAGTCCAAGTCTGGGGCCCACGTGGCAGGTTCTTCAGGAAGTGGTTAGGAGAATAAGAGCCACGTTGAGGCTTTCACTTTTGCATTTATTCTGAGTTACATTCTAACCTGAACTACTCACGAACACGGGTGAGTATAATAGAAGCACATTACCACACATTCACACACAATCTGTACAGTCCTGTAATCCCCACCTGCTAAAAGCTGCACCATAAAACCCTGAAAATCATCAACTACTGTTATCTGTAAAAATTCCAATTAAACAAATGGGCATGCCTAAAAATCTTCCCCTTCAGGAAAAACTTTACTACCAAGATGGGAGTGGCATTACATGGAATAAAGTGTTCCCAGGTATTACGCAGACAGGAAGAACGCAGTAATAAGAAGTGCAATGCCCCACACAAAAAATCTGGAAGGCTCGGTCTGAGCAGTTTCACTATAGTTATCTCTTTTCAGCATACTTCCTTTAACCTTGAGCAAAGTCAGCAACTGCTCAGGCTAAGGCTTGGCATTTATTGTTGATTACGCCTAAATGGGAACTAATTTTGTTACGATAGAGAAAATACATTCTACTTCTGGAATGTATTCCAGAACTGTTCAAATATCTAATTTTCAAATTGGTAGATGGGGCCAGATAAAGAGAAAAAGAGTTAAATCAGAGTTGTCTATTTACTTTACAAAAGGATTCCCTGTAGGGTTTTACTGGAATGAAAACCCTACATTAAATTTACATACAGAATCAACTTTCAGAAATTAAACTCACACAATATAATTAAGAAGTGCATCTCCCAATGACACTTTTGAAGCCTTGGTATTTTAACCGTGTGTACATAGTTCTCATTGACTTATTAAAATGTATTCATACTTCAAAAGGGAGGTATTAATCTAGCCCATTGACTTTTTTGAGTAAAATTTTATTGGCTGATAGAAAGTTACCTTCATAAGATACACAGAGAACATAAAATCTGTAATTACACGGCTTTCGATGGAAATAAAAAGATTATGAACACAGGACATTAATAAAACCAAACACCTAAAATTCTGGCATTTAAAAGAATCTATAACATTTTAAAAGCTTGGAGCCAGACCTGCTGGGATTCGAATCCTGGCTCTGCCATTCCTAGGTGTGGCACCTGGGTTAAAAATATAATATATTTAAGTGCTCAGGACAGGGTCTGCCCGACAGATAGTTAACACTATATAAAAGTTGGCTTTTCTTGTTTTCTTCTTCTTCTTTTTTTCTGAGGGCATGGAGCCCAACACAAGGCCCAGACTCCTGATCCTGAAAAGAGATCAAAAGTTGGGACACCTAACCAACTGAGCCACTCAGGTGCCCCTAAAGGTTGGCTTTGCTGTTATCATTATCATGTAATCTCCACCCTTAGGCTGCCCTTTGTGCCATCATTAGAGTCATACATAACCTTAGTCACTCCCCCAAACAACATTTCTGCATGAGAAAAATACAGTTTCTGTAACTATTTTAAAGAAGAATCCCTTGGAACTATTTTACCAATGATGGCAAACACCTAGCCAAGCCATATTTTGCTACCAAAGTCTCAATGATTTAAAATACTCCTCTGAATCTACATTTGACACCTGTTTGGGTCTTTCTATCCAAACTTCTCAGAATTTCCAAAATCCAGTATTATAGGATCGGGTCAGGGCCAGCCAGGGAAGGCATTCAAAAAGAACTTCCATTCTAGCCAGCCCAGATGGGCCAAGGCGTGGAAATTCATCAGCCAGAAAAGAAGGTGAATGGGTCAAAGACATGGGGTATCGGGGCCAGGGGCCCACAAACAGAGGTGCCAGGAAGTGGCTCTAGGCTCAGAAAAAAGTACCTGAGATTCACTGTTTATTGCCTCTCCAGGGTCGAGACTTAAAACCTTACAATAGCTACCCTAAGGGAGAACCATGGAATGGAGGGCGTGAAGGGGGTGCCGAAAGAAACCTTAGCATGCATTCTTTCCTATGTGGTCTTTCATTAAGAAATTTCATTTCTTGGGACTCCTGGGTGGCTCAGTGGTTGAGCATTTGCCTTCAGCTCAGGGCATGATCCCGGAGTTCCCGGGATCAAGTCCCACATCAGGCTCCCTCCACGGCGCCTGCTTCTCCTCCCTCTGCCTATGTATCCTGCCTCTTTCTCTCTCTCTTTCTCATGAATAAATAAATAAAATCTTTTAAAAAAAAGAAATTTCATTTCTTAAAGGAGAAAACTACATGGGTTTCCATATGAAAACTATACGAAGAAATTCAAGCATCCCACAAACCCTTCAGTAACAAAAGCTAATCGTTTCCAGCCAGCATCTAGCATACTTGAAGAATGATAAAAGGGACAGCAAACAGACATTTCTGAGGCTCAGGCAAACTTTATAAATATGGAACTCCACAAATATGGTGCTTGACACGGCTCTGGGGGATACAAGAAGTAATTCTCTATTTTGTTCGAGGACAAGCAACTGCTCTGACTTGTCTTTATCCAGGCAATGCTTGTGAGACAGATGGTAACATAATGGGGGGAGGGCAGCAAAACGAAGAGAAGGTGGTTAGGATTACAAATGAGTGTTTGGGGGGAAGGTTTGATCCCCCCCCCCCTTGCATGTCAGTTCCAAGACGCACAGAGACCCGATTCAACACAGTTCAGCTAAAGACAGGTTTGGAGCTCCAGCATAGAACTTCCTCTCGGCTACCACTCCTGTCCCCAGGCAATCGCTGAAATACCAAATGATCCAACTGTGTCGGGTTCCCACAAACCAGAACTACAGGTCAGGATGCCAACAGCCTGGGTTCCAGGGCTGGCTCTGGGATTCTCACCTGTTGGGACATGGGAAAGTCACCTCATTTCACTCCGAGGCTTTTGTTTCATCTGGAGAATGGGACTATATGAGAAAACACCAGGAGTGAACAGAAATGACTGCCTCAATGATGTTTGCCACCACTAAGGGTGCGCTGCCACCCCCGGTTACCAATCTTACAATTCTGGGGTGGCGGGGCAGCAGGGTGGGGGAGACCCAACCATCCTAGCCTCCCAAATCACGCCGCTTTTGGAGGGAGAATGTTGCAAAGCAACTTTATCACCTATATGTTTCAATGATCAAAAATCTTTGGACAGCTGCTAGATTCACTTGGTGATTATAACAAAGTCAGAAGACTACCTGAGTACACAGTATGTGTGAGAGTCCCAGGATTACAGAATTTTCAAAAAAAAAAAAACCCTACCTACGTAGCTATGTATGTGTACACCTCTCCAGGCATGCACACAAACTGTATCTAGACTTATATAAGACAATCTGAACATTTCTTGATGAGAGCTTGCCTCTGTTCCACGCTTTTCATGTTATGTAAGCAGCCACTTTGCCTGTCTTCCTGCAGTGATTTCAGATCTAAGCAGTGTATACTTTGCTCAGAAAAGTTTTTTATTAGTTGTCTTCTTTCCCCACCCATTTTAAAGAACGAACTGACTCAGTTTTTTGATGGCAACGCCACTGGGTGGGAGTGAGTATGGGGGTGGCAGGGTGGGAGAAAGGGAGGATGAGGAGGAGGAGGAGGTGGCAGGAGCCAAGAGCTGAATCACAGCCATGTGAGTAATCTTAGGCTTTTTTTCTCTTCCTAAGGGTATGAATCAAATTAAGCTTGTTTTGCTGTGGATGAAGGAAGAGGAATATAATAGCGTGAATCAGAGCAATTATCAAATATGTGGTGCTCACTAAAAATTAATTACAACCACTGCCTTCTCTCACACGTCTGCCAGAAGATGCCAGAGAGCTTTTGTTAATCAATATAATGCTTTACAAAAATTCTTAAGAGTTTGAACTTGATTCTCACCCTCTTCCCTTTAAAAATTTCCTTTTACACATGAATTTCAGAAACAGGAATTATTTCGGAGCTTCTGTGAGATAATCTTTGGCCCTTGGAGAGAAGTGTGAAAACAACGCGGCTAATACTGGGTAGAGACCAGGTTACACACTATCTAGCCTTGAGTGCTAGAAGCAAAATAATGAGTTTATGAAAACAATTGCTCAGAAATGAGTTTAACCTCTCAGGAGCTTTCTGAGGGGAATGCTGCGTGCAACAACAAACCCAAGGGAAAAACTGGACATTCTTTTATAATAGTTTTCGGTGAGAATAAAGTTGCTTACAGACTGCTTGAACTTCCTTATGCTGAGTTAAGTGGATCCTCATCATTTTAAGAATTTACTAGGAGTCATAATGAGAAAACGATGGATCGAACATATAAAATCAATTTTCTGGAATGTACAGAGAGAGTAAGAACACAGCTCAATTATTTGTAGTCAGGGTACAGCTCTACAGATTTCTATAGAAAGGCACTTCCTTTTTTGCCATATTTGAAAATCCAATCTATTTAGTAATTCATGGAATCTAAGTATTACCATGGGGGGGGTGGTGGGAGATTGGCTATCTGAAGAGAAATGCACAATATATCTATTTATCTATAGATAGGCAAGTGTACCCTATGGTTTTAGTACCCTTACAGAATATTCCACACACAGGAGCTTGAGGAGAATAGTGTCTTTATCACACTGTCACATTTTTCAAAGTTCATTTCTATTTATGGGACAGTGTATTCTGTGCCAGCACAACCTTGGGGGGGGTTGTCTCCAAATAAAATATTTCAAGAGCACTCTGAATAAGCGAAGTCTTTTAACTTTCCTATGCCTCTATGTTCCTCAATTTGGAAACTGTAATCTGTAATGACAGCTCTTTAGGGATGACAATTTGTATGCCCAGGTTTATACATTTATAAATCTGCCACCTAACATGAACATTTTGGAGATATTAGCCAAGATTTATTTACATAATCAAGAAAAATATATATCAATAGTAGTTTCACATAAAATGAGCCAGATGTTGAGGAGCACCTGGGTGGCTCAGTGAGTTAAGCATCTGCCTTCAGCTTAGGTCATGATCTCAGGGTCCTGGGATTGAGCTCCAGAGCTCCAGGTCAGGCTCCCTGCTCAAAGGAGAGTCTGCTTCTCCCCCTTTCTCGCCCACTTCCCCCTGTTCCTGCATGTGCTCTCTAATAAATAAATAAAAATCTAAAAAAAAAAAAGAGCCAGATGTATTTTCAGACTAAGTAACTTGGATATCTCAACCCCCAATCCTCTAGTTCCCTGCTGCCCAAACACAGCAAACTTAATGATATGGCTGTATTTGACTTTCTACATTTCAAGCCAGTAACTTTCCCTACTTTGACTAAGTTTCTCATGCAGTAGAAATAATATTCCGAAACCTGATTTTGTCCCATTCTGACTTATCTTTATGCCCTTGCCATAAAGACATGACCAGAAATTTTCTATTTGTATTTTAGTTCTCTTTTTAAGTGTTCTAAACAGTATTTGCAGAGGAAGACACTAAAAAAATTGTTCTAATTAAATTCTCAGCATCTGAGTCCCCTGAAGAGAGTCCTTGGGAGTACTCCAAGTGGGTTTCTGCTGCCCTCCAACATAGCAAATGTTCAGAGGTGGTGGTAGGGAGTGGAGTGGTGACCATTCTGAGTTTTTTACAAATGGGAAAACCCAGAATATTTTCTTTTTTTAAGGTTTTATTTATTTATTCATGAGAGACACACAGATAGGCAGAGACACAGGCAGAGGGAAAAGCAGGCTCCCTGCGGGGAGCCTGATGTGGGACTCGATCCCAGGACCCCAGGATCAGGACATGAGCCAAAGGCAGATGCTCAACTACTGAGCCACCCAGGCATACCAGAACCAGAATTTTCAAAGGCATAACTGATGCTTACTGCAGATGCACTGAATACCTAAGAATCAGTCCCTAACTACACTAAGGTGATCAGATTTATAGCTAGTGATAGGGGAGAGGAATCACAAATAGTAACAAAGACCACTTGGAGGCCAGGCATCCAGGCCAGGCCAGTAGTGGAGGAAGATATGGTGGTGTTGGGGTAGGGGTATGGAAGAGGTACTGGGGAGGGGACTTGGTTGGGAGACAAGAATGACGGGGCTATCAAATACGGACCATGCCACAGAAGGCTGGCTTATCAAAGGGAATAAACAATAGAAGTGGGAAAGAGAAACAAGAAAAAGAGGGCATGAATTCATTTTAAAAAATACAATTTTAGGGGTGCCTGTGGTGGCTCGTTCAGTTAAGCATGTGCCTTCATCTCACCTCCTAATTTTGGTGTCCTGGGATTGAGCCCTGCATTGGGCTCCCTGCTCAGCAGGGAGTATACTTCTCCCTCTCCTCATCACCTGTGCTCTCTCTTGCTATCTCTCTCTCTCGTTCTCAAATAAATAAAATCTTTAAAAAAAAACATTATTGTAAAGGTTGAGCTTTTTATTACCAAACTTGCACTCAGCCCTCTTTAGGGTATTGGGTTATTATTCCTATACCTTATCTCTCTAGTCAATATACCTAGATCCATCATTATCATCTCTCCAGGATATGTCCAAGCTATTAAAAAACTCAGACTGTGGGTAAGCAGCCAGCAGGGTAGTGAGGGGGGCTAAAAAGCACCCCAGGATTAAAGGACCTAGATTGATTGAAGCAGAGGGAAGGCTGGAAAGCAAAGACACCTGCCTGTTGTCGGACGTGTGGCTAAGAAAAGTCCTATCACACAGAGATGGGACTGGCATCCCAAGCAAAGGAGGGTCTTAAGAGTGGGAATAGGAACCCAGCAGGGATGTTAAAGGGGGGAGGGGGTCACCCTGCCCACTGGGTGGCTGGCTTTCAGCCCCTTCTGACTCCTGCAATTCTAGAATTCCAAGTTGCTCTATTTCAACACTTTTGTAGAGCATTTTCCATCACTCTAAAACAATTGCATTGAAAGAAAGCCTGTGCCAAAGCAAAAACAGATCGATGCAGAGTTCCTCTGCTGGAGGAATAAGTCACAAATTAATTTAATCTGACTATTTCCTCTGTGGCGTGACAATCCACGTATGAATCCCCCTGGGACGTGTCTGCCTCTGATCTCACCTCCTGTGACCAGGAACCATGTACAGTGAACTGGCTGGTTGTACAGTAGGACAGAACAACTTTTCCTCTCAATTCCCACCCCAATGGATCACTGGAAGAAAACAAGATGACCCATTAAAAGCTGCAGCTGTGCTATCGTTATGTAAGATGTCACCATGGGAGGAAGTCGGGTGATGGCTCCGTGAGCCCTCTCCATACTATTTGTGTGACTTCTGAGGAGCCTGTAATTATTTTGAAAGAAAGAGTTCAAAAACAAAACCTGCAGCTGTCTGAAAAACTTATCTTCAACTAATTGTAGCAAACCAAAGTCCAAACTCATTTTTGGATAATTACTCCCAATGGTGCTAGGAGCAGCTCGATGCCAGAGAAACATTCTGTAAGAAACCCAACAAACTCTAACTCAAATACCCGACCAAGCCTCTCCCTTTTTGTGAATGCATATGGTAGAGTATGCATTAAGTACACCCTGACTGAAGATACACTGGGATCTTAGAAATGAAAATAAACTAACTAACTAGAAGGGACAAAATTCAGATCTACAAATTTAGTTTTAGAATTCTAAGATGCAGAAAAGAGACCCACTCTACCTTACCCAATCTGAAATGTCATAGATTGTAAGACATTCCCTTCTTTTATGTACCATTAGGAAAGAAACAAACTTTGCCAATTAACTGTGACATGATGCCTCAAAGGCAGTCCTCAGTGATGGTCAAACTAGCCTCTCATTTGCAGTGTCGGAGATGGGCGATTTCTCCTGCCTTCAGTTGTGTTGCTTGGCATGTGGCTGGCAGCCCTTTAGCATGTATCTCAGCAGCAAACAAAACAGTTTCAAATACTTGAATTTTCCTAGTTGTTGCTTTAAAAGAAAACGTGGGGGAATCCCTGGGTGGCTCAGCGGTTTAGCGCCTGCCTTTGGCCCAGGGTGTGGTCCTGGAGTCCCGGGATCGAGTCCCACATCGGGCTCCTGGCATGGAGCCTGCTTCTCTCTCTGCCTCTCTCTATCTCTCTGTGTCTATCATGAGTAAATAAATAAAATCTTTAAAAAAATAAAAGAAAAGAAAATGTGGGATTTCAGTCATTTCTCCAACCATGAACATTTGCCTCACTAATATCAAATTTACTCCCTACTGTGCTAATGCCTTCCTTTTTGTGTACACAATAGGATTTTGTTTCGATGCCAATAAAATTTTATTTTGGTAAGTGTAATCTTACTGAGAGTATATCAAATGGCAGATACCCTAGGCCATATATAGGACCAACAATACAGATCAACTGAACTGCTGCCCATGTAAACAGCTACAGCCAGCTTTGTGTGTGCATAGGCAACAGCAACAGCATGACCACTGCCCAGCAGATGGCTACTGAGAGAGGCCATCCATTCTAATATGCATCCAAATTTTAAAAATAGTCAAATATGGGGAGTAGGTAGAGGGAGGGGTCTTAGAATATATTAAATGCCATAGATACTATAGATCCTCTTCCAGCCTGGGCAAATACTCATTGCCCATACCCTATTTCTGACTACCTACTCCAGGTAATTCCTCATTCCTTCAAATATTTTTCATGGAGTACTTCTAAATTCCAGGTACCAGGCTAAGTTTAGGGAATACAGCAATTAACAAGAGACAAAGCACCTGACACCTCAGGGAGTTTCCGGTCCAGAAAGGAAAGACACACAATCAAATAAATGCAAAATAAGCTAGGCAATGATGAGGTCTTTGGCAAGATACAGAGCAAGCAAACAATCCCGGAGTGCAGGTAGGAGTAGGGGAGCGATCAGTGAAGGAAGGCCCCTCTGATCAAGTAGGCATTTAAACAAAGTTCTGAAGGAAGGCAGGAAGGTTCCATAGAGATCTGGGCAACAAAAGAGGGAGTGAGGCAGAGGAAAAACTTGCCCAGGGGTGCTGAGGTAGGGGTATATCCGGTCAGTTACAGGGAAAGTAAAGAGGCCAGTGTCACTATAACAGAATGGGCAAGGGGGAAAAAAAGACCTAACAGTGATTAGATTGAGCAGGGATGGAGGGAGCAGATCACTCAGGGCTCTCTAGGCCATTATCTTTCAAGGATGATGGTATGCACTCTGAGAGAAATAACAAACTGTGAGAGGCTCCTGATCAGAAGCATAGAACCATCTAAAAGTTTAACTCCTGAGGCAAAGGAATGACAAAGCACCTGCTGATGAATCCAAATGAGGGGACAGCGATCTAGCCCAGGTGGTATCAGTGGAGGTAAGGGTGACTGGCCAGATATGGGATATCTTGTAAAGGCAGAGAAGATAGGATTTGTTGATGTTGGGTAAGCTAAAGAGAAGACTCGTGGGGGACTCCAGAGTTTGTGGCCTGGGTAACCAGAAGAATGGAGCCTCTATTTCCCCAAGTTTGGGACAGGCTGAGCATGGCAGAGGTGGGGAGGTATGAAGAACTGGGTTTTAGACATGCTAGGTTGGAGATGCTGGTGAGATATCCAAGAAGAGATGAAGGTGAAATTGAGCAGAGCACTGCAAGATGAAATTATCAGCATTTAGGTGGCATTTAAAGCCGCAGGATCAGGCAGCCCAGGTGGCTCAGCGGTTTAGTGCCACCTTCGGCCCAGGGTGTGATCCTGGAGACCAGGGAACCTGCTTCTCCCTCTGCCTATGCCTCTGCCTCCCTCCCTCTCTCTCTCTCTCTCTCTCATGAATAAATAAATAAAATATTTTTTAAAAAGTACATAAAGCTGCAGGATTAATTTGCCTTTGGGTGCAAGGATAGATAGAGAAGTGGTAGGAGGACCGAGGCACTCAAATATGAAGAGGTTGGGGCAATCAATACCAGGAGGAATCAGGAAAGGAGACTGGCAAGGAACACCCTTGCATCAGCAGAGCACCAAGTGTGACATCAAGGAAGCCAAGTGAAAAAAAAAATGATTTCAAGGAAAGGGGTACGAGTAGCTGGGTCAAATCCCACCTGCAGGCTGAGAAAGGTTAAGGACTGAGAAGTCAGCATTGGATTTGGAACATGGAGTTCCTGGGTGCTCTTGACCGGAGTCATTTTGGAGGTGGGGGGAGGTAAGGGACCAGACATAAAACCTAACTGGAGTGCTAGCAACGGCACATGGAGGGAAATGCATTTGAGGCAATACATAAAGATAACACTTAAGAAATCACATAGGAGCTGGAAGGGAATGTGGGTGGGAGAAATGGATGATGCTGAGGAATACATGGATAACTATAGAAGCTTCAATTAGGAAACTGGTGACAGAACCCAGCTTGCCATGGAGAGGCTGGCCTTTGTTGAGGCCACATGGGAAAACGACCCCATGAGCACCCAAGGAGTCATGCCCCTAGGTTCAGAGGTAGGAATGCGTAGAAGGGCTAATCTCCATATTATACACCTCATTAAGACCTTCTTTTAAGAGATGGATTCATTTGTTCTCTCACTTTTTGTTGTTGCTGTTGCCATATCAGATGCAGTAAGCCTGAATCCAGTAAGTCTGAATCCAGAAATTTTGTAAAGTAGCTAAAGACACATGGGGCGCCTACTAGCTGGCTCAGTCAGTGGAGTTCGCAACTCTTGCTCTTGGAGTTGTGGGTTTGAGCTCCATGTTGGGTACAGAGATTACTTTAAAAAAATGTTGGGGGGGGGGGCCTGGGTGGCTAAGTTGGTTGAGCATCGGTTGAGCCTCCAACTCCTGATTTCAGCTCAGGTCATGAGATTGAGCCCCACGTGGGGATCTATACTCAGCAAGGAGTCTGCTAGGTATTTTCACTTTCCCTCTCCCTCTGTCCCTTCCCCCTACTCCCTGCTTACTCCTGCTCTCTCTCTCAAAATAAATATATCTTAAAAAAATTTTTAATCAGGGGATCCCTGGGTGGCTCAGCGGTTTGGCACTGGCCTTTGGCCCAGGGCGCGATCCTGGAGTCCCGGGATCAAGTCCCGCGTCGGGCTCCCGGCATGGAGCCTGCTTCTTCCTCCTCCTGTGTCTCTTGCCTGCCTCTCTCTCTCTCTCTCTCTCTCATAAATAAATAAATAAATCTTTTTAAAAAAATTTTGATCAAAAGTAACTAAAAAATTTTAGAAATAAAATAAAAGTAACTAGGGGCACCTGGGTGGCTAAGTGGTTGCCTTTGGCTCAGGTCATGATCCCAGGATCCTGGGATCAAGTCCCACATCAGGCTCCCTACAGGGAGCCTGTTTCTCCCTCTGCCTATGTCTGCCCCTCTCTCTGGGTCTCTCACGAATAAATAAATAAAATCTTTAATAAATAAATAAATAAATGTAACTAAAGAAACATTTTTAAAGAGAAAGAAAGAAACATCAAGATTGTTGTTGTTGTCACCCAGAGTGATGCATGGCTATATACTGAAGTATCTGGCAAACGTTAAACCACAAACATTAAACAGAGCTGTGGGTAAGGAATGGCACTGGCTTTTTGTTTACAGACCTAAGAAACACAATGAATGAAAAGTAAAGAGTGTCAGTACCAAGTAATACTGCAAAGCCACTACAACAACTTCAGCATCGGTAGCTTTCGTATCTTAGTCACATTGTTTGAAAACACCCCAACTACATAGTTTATGGAGACCCATCACCTGGAATGATGATACAAGCTTCAGACTGAATATCTCTCTAGTCTGACACTGGTCACTCCTTGTGTGGCCATCACGTTGAGTCTATCTGTGGCCACAGAACTAAGGCTGACCAAGTTCTTGCTAACTGAAGACAAGAAGCCCAACTACTGAGCTTCATGAGTTCTAGATAACAACCTGGAGATGACATCAAAATTTATCACAAAAACGCTGTGTGTAGGGTACCTGAGTGGCTCAGTCAGTTAGGCAACTGCCTTCGGCTCGGATCATAATCGCAGGGTCCTGGGATCCAGTCCCACCTTGGAGTCCCCAGAGGGAGCCTACTTCTCCCTCTACCTATGTCTCTGCCTCTCTCTCATGAATAAATAAATAAATACAATCTTTAAAAAAAAAAAGCACAGGTTTAGAAGCCAGACCACCAGGGTCAAATGCCAACCTCACCATTTACAAACCATGTAACTTTGAGCAACTTCCTGAACAACTCTGCCTGTTTTCTCATCTTTAAAATGGAGGTAACCAATAGTACCTATTTCATAGGATTATCAGGAGTATAAAGAGAATTGGTATCTGTAGTAATTATTGTAAAGTCACATTCACCATCTTGGAAATTAAAACTGATCATGAAAAGAAAGAAGAAAAAGGAAAGGAAAGGAAAGGAAAGGAAAGGAAAGGAAAGGAAAGGAAAGGAAAGGAAAGGAAAGGAAAGGAAAAGAGAAAGGAAAAAAAGAAAAGAAAAGAAAAGAAAAGAAAAGAAAGGAAAAGAAAAGAAAAGAAAAGAAAAGAACAAAGACACATAAGTAGCAGTGGGACCCTCTCAGGAATTCGTAAAACCAGGGAATCAGCAAGTCACATATCCTTGCAACAATCAATTGTACTCCAAAATTTGAGGACAATAAATAATGGGCTTTTCAAAAAGCATTTTAAATAGTCTTAAAACAAAACATATAGGTGTCAAATGCAGATTACAAGACAAAATTCACATTTTAGGGCAAGGAGGAGACTTGAGGTCAATTGTAGGTATGCTTGCTTTAGGGCCTTTTATCCTCACAACCTCCTCTGAAATTTTAGGGGCAGCACTGGCACAAAGCACTGTCTGCTGAGTCAGAGAGGAGATCTATAACCTACGGGGAAATCGTGCGGGGAGGACACTCCCATATTTAATCCCTGAAACCAGAAACAGTCCTAAAAAAAAAGGTCAGTGACTGCTGATGGTTAAGTAAATAGGATGTGGTAGGGTTAGCAAGTGAACCAGAGCTCCCTATTGTCCATTCAAGTCATCCCCTCCACCTTGCCCTGGGATGTGGGGTTCTACCCAGATGGTCCTCAATTGCCCAGTTAAAGAGACCATGTTTTAAGTAGAGAGATTCTCCATGGGAGAGTCCGGGAATCCCCAGGGTATTTCTGAGAGGGCTGTGGTCTCCATCCTGAATGCTGTCAAAGTGCCCAGCCCTCCCTGCTTCCCTCCCATCAGGTGGCTTGAGGCTCCCAGGGTTGTTCCAACCAGGCCTGTCACCACTTGTCCCTCCCTTTTAGCCCCAGACTTAAGGAGACCGAATCAATCAGAGAAGGGAAATATGAAGAGACGATGGTGTGGATGGCTTCCGTATTTAAAACCACACAGATTTTAAGAGGAGCATGGAATGCATGTGCCCTCAGAAGAGGGTCTCGGGGTATTAAAATTTAAATTTGTATCACCAATGCCCTCTGTGCTCTAACAATCAGCAAATGAGATATTGATTTGATTGTGCAACAAGTATTTATTCTTTTACCCTCCTTCGCACAGTCCCAGGCTGAGCTCTGGGCAGGTAGAAACACACAGGACAGAGACCACGCCCTCCAGATTCAAGATGCAAGTAACAGAGACCAGAGAACGACAATCAGGAAAGACCATGATGAGGGTAGCCCTGGTGGGGCAGCAGTTTAGCGCTGCCTGCAGCCCGGGGTGTGATCCTGGAGACCCGGGATCCAGTCCCACATCGGGCTCCCTGCATGGAGCCTGCTTCTCCCTCTGCCTGTGTCTCTGCCTCTCTCTGGCTCTCTCTGAATGAATAAATAAATAAATCTTTAAAAAAAAAAAAAAAAAGGAAAGACCATGATGAATCTAAGGCCATCTGTGGGCTCTAAAGTGATGAAACTGGCAATACCTTAAGTTTTGGAGTGCTTTCTCCAAAGGAAATTGCCCAGAAAGCCCAATACATAAAACAGATCCACGCAAGTGATGTGGGAGAAGCTGGAGGAGCCCCTGTAGGCAGCTCTGCTCTCTGCTGCCTGCCCCCAGCCTGGAAGCCCAACAGTGCCCACCCTTCAGAACCCTCAAGGAGAGGCGGGGTGTGCTTTTGAACGTGAGCAGCACCAGTAGGCAGGTAAAAAGGGGGCCTCTACGCAGGAGAGCCAAAAAGACAGGTGTGGAGGACTAGAAAAGGCTTGTACCACAATTTCTCCTTTCAGACGTAAATTCTAATCTTGAACAGCCTGCAGCAGCTGTGCAGCTAGTGAGAGTGGTGCAGTAGTGGCCTGGGAAGGGCTGCATGAAGGGCAGAGCTCAAGAGCACTGCCCACGGCCAGAGAGAACAGCTGGGAGCCACACTTCCTGACCCAACCTGCCTTCTTGGCCCAGCTCTCAGCTGGGGCTCCCAGTGTCACATGGTGATCACTGTGAAGGGAGGCACAGAAAGATGGAGATCCCAACCCAAGATGTCCCCCGAGAGTTAACGTATCAAATACAGTGAGGAGGGAGGCCAGGGTAGGCTGTAAAATGTGTGCCTATGCTCACCAGGGTGGGTATTTCTCAACACCACCCCCTCATTTCCCCAACTTTTACGACACATGCTAATATAGTTCCAGGAGGTCAAATCTCCCCATGTTTCAAGAGGGAAAAACACCGCAGCACTTATAGCACTGTGTGGGCCAAAGAGAACATAGCAATGGGCCAGTGGACACATCTAAATTAGAAAAGGGGTCTGGGCAGCCCCGGTGGCTCAGAGGTTTACCGCCGCCTTCAGCCCAGGGTGTGATCCTGGAGACCTGGGACATGGAGACATGGAGTCCCATGTCAGGCTCCCTGCATGGAGCCTGCTTCTCCCTCTGCCTGGGTCTGCCTCTCTCTCTCTCTCTCTCTCTCTCTCCCATGAATAAATAAATAAAATCTTTAAAAAAGAAAAAAAAAGAAAAGGGGCCTCCATCTGTCTTGCCTACTACACCAGCCCCAGTATCTTGCCCAGGGTCTTATGTACACAATGTGTCCAATATACATCTGTTAAATGAGTCTGTGAGAACCAAGTATCTGAATTGGCAGCAGATTGTAAGCCAACTTCTTTGTCTCCCCTCCTTTAGAGAAACACTGCAGTTTGGGGGAAGTTGATGGGGTAGCAGGTTCTAAATAAAGGGAAATCTATGTAGAAGTTACTCACAAAGTCACTATTAACAGTGCCAAGGTTACTGTATTTGCTCTCCACATCTCAATTCTTCAAATTCATTTACTAGGCAGTAATGCATAATCTCAATCTAATCCTTTCCTTCCTCTTTTTCCTTCTTACCCTCTTCAAAAGATTTGAAATTTTACCAAGAAAAACAAAATACTTATCACTAAGTAAATGGGGAATGCATTGCAATTCCATATCAGGGTGGCAGGTGGTGCTACCTCTATCTCCAGCCTCAAAAGGTAGCCAAGGACCTGGGCTCAGAGTTTCTAACTACTGGAAACCTAGTCTTTGGTAGAGGGAGAGGGAGTACTAGGGGGGAAATGTGCATACTCATGGCGTTGCTAGGAACATCTCCAGAGCTCTTACATCAAAATGTATTTCTGGGGTTTTTAAGATGGATCCCAAGTCTCTGTTCTCCGTAGCTCTGGATATACTTTACAGAAAGTTAAGTGTGAGGTTTGAGGAAGCAGGGAGTTCCAAGATGCACAGGGGAAAAGTTCTACCTAAGGTGTATCCTGAACATAAGAATGAAACAACTCTTACAAAATAATGGGGAGATCGTTCCAGAAACATAACCACTCAAGTGAGATGCTGAATCAGAGCTTCAGGGAAAAGACCGAACATCCCAGAAATGAGCAGATCCTAGAATTGCCAGGAGTAAAGAAATTCCTGGTCAACTTGCTGAGAGCATGTGAGACTTGGGTAATGGTACCCTACCCACCATAGGAACATATACCACTGCTCAGAGCAACAGAAAGTTTGGGCCAATTTTCAAGGAAAAGGAATAAAAAACTGGGGCTGAAGAGGATGAGGAGAGGATAGGCTTCATTGGAAAAGTGCCTATACTGGTGGGATTATGAAAGCCAGTTCTACTGATGGGAATGCAAACTGGTGCAGCCACTGTGGAAAACAGTATGGAGGTTCCTCAAAAAGTTAAAAATAAAACTACCAGGGACACCCGGGTGGCTCAACGGTTAAGCATCTGCCTTTGGCTCAGGGCGTGATAACGGAGTCCCTGGATCGAGTCCCACATCGGGCTCCCTACATGAAACCTGTTTCTCCATCTGCCTGTGTCTCTGCCTTTCTCTTTGTGTCTCTCTTATGAATAAATAAAATCTTTTTTATAAATCAATCAATCAATCAAACTACCCTACAACCCAGTAATTGCACTACTGGGTATTTACCCATAGAATACAAAAACACTAGTTCAAAGGAATACATGCACCCCGATGTTTGTAGCAGCATTATTTACAGTAGTCAAATTATGGAAGCGACCCAAGTATCCACCAATAGATAAATGAATGGATAAAGATGATGTGTGGTATGTATACACACACACTGGAATGTTACTCAGCCATTTAAAAAAATGAAATCTTGCCGGGGTGCCTGGGTGGCTTGGTGGTTGAGCATCTGCCTTCGGCTCAGGTCATGATCCCAGAATCCTGGGATCGAGGCCTGCATCGGGCTTCCCACAAGGAGCCTGTTTCTCCCTCTGCCTATGTCTCTGTCTCTCTCTGTGTGTGGCTCTCATGAATAAATAAAATCTTAAAAAAAAAAAAATGAAATCTTGCCATTTGCAACAACATGCACGGGGCTAGTGAGTATTATGTTAAGCAAAATAACAGCAAAAGACAAATACTATATGATTTCACTCATATGTGGAATTTAAGAAAGAAAAAAGAATGAGCAAAGAAAACAAAGACAAATACCAAGAAACAGACTCTTAACTACAGAGAATACACTGATGGTTACCAGAGGGGAGGGTGGGGGCAGGGGGGAATGGGTGAAATAGGGGATGATGATTAAGAAGTGCATTTGTTGTGATGACCACCAGGTAATGTGAAGAATTCTTGAAGCACTATATCGTATACCTGAAACTAATGTAACAGTGTATATTAACTAGAATGGAATTTAAAATAAAATTAAGATATTTTTGAAAAAGTCTGTTTCAGTTAGGGGCACCTGATTGGCTCAGCTGATAGAGCACGTGACTCTTGATCTCGGGGCTGGGAGTTCAAGTTTGGTGTTGGGTATAGAGATTAACTAAATAAATAAACTTTTTTAAAAAGGTCACTTTTGAAAATATCTCCCCCTCTTCAGTGAAAGAAAGCAAGCCAGGTCTAGGTGAGTCAGGACTTACTAGTCACAACTAAAGAACTTCTATGTGTGCACCCTCCTCAAACAATCACACCTACTCCCTTCATCTTCCACTCACCAAAGACAGGTCCTGAACTAATGCCATACCATGCCTGCCTTTGCACTAGGCCTCAAGGTATATTCAGATCTTCCCCCTGACCTTTTAACAACACCAAAGGTAGTCCTGGAACAAGAAACACTTTTATCTATTTCTGCTGCCCTTTTGAAAAAATAGTTCTTTATGGAAATTCTTAAAGGCACGTACAAAAGTTGAGAGAACAGTACAATAAACTTTACCTACCTTACCGGCTTCAAGGATTACCTTTGCCTATCTTGTTTTCCGCCATTAACTTCCTGTCCTCATTCTAATAGTTAACAAAACTGGAATTAGAAGGGAAGGGCCTCACTCAGAGAACCACCCTGTTAGAAGCAGATATAAGGTTTTAACTAAGGCCAAGTCTCTCAAAAATTGAAAAAGGTTCTTTGAGAGATTAAAACTGAGGAGAAACAAAATGAAAAGAATAGATTCTGAGTAAAAATCACTTACCATCCTTTTAAGTAGATTCCATCTCCCTCAGAAGTTAAAAAAAAAAATCAGCAGGAAAACAGATAAAAGCAATATAATATATGTCTTTTCAGGCCAAGGGGTATATTTCTTAAACACTGTGGGGGTTTTCTAGATTTATTTATTTGACAGAGAGAAAGAATCTCAGACAAACTCCCTGCTGAGCGAGGAACCCGAACCAGGGCTTAACATGGGGGCTCAATCCCAGGACCCAGAGATCACGACCTGAGCCGAAATCAAGAGTCGGATGCTCAACCAACTGAGCCACCCAGGTGCCCCTCAATGTTGTTTTAAATGATGAGATGGGGAGGATCCCTAGGTGGCTCAGCAGTTTAGCGCCTGCCTTCGGCTCAGGGCGCAATCCTGGAATCCTGGGATCGAGTCTTACATTGGGCTCCCTGCATGGAGCCTGCTTCTCCCTCTGCCTGTGTCTCTGCCTCTCTCTCTCTCTCTCTCTCTCTCTCTGTCATGAATGAATAAATAAAATCTTTAAAAATAAATAAAAATAATTAAAAAATAAAAAATAAATGATGAGATGGTTATGTATTTTTCTTGCAATTTACATTATTAGCAGGCATAAGGTTAATATTCACCAAGCCACAACAAAGCCTGTAGGTCCATGTTCGGTGACTTTGTAAAAAGGTTATATGGGGGGAAAAATCTCTATTTTTTAAAATGGACAGTAAATGTCTATAATTGAGAAGACTGCTATATTTGTTTGTTATTTTATACCCATATACACCTCTATGTTTTGGTGGAGAGTGGTGGAAATCTTTTTTACAATATAATTTTAAGAGGATAGAGATCCTTTCTTTTTCAGGTAATGAAGCATGCTTCCTAAATAAAACTAAGGAGTAGACATTTGCTCTTCTCCCAGGACTATGATAAAAGGTTTTATTTTATAAAAGCAGCAGACTAGATTGTTCTCTTTCCTGCTCCCTCCATCTGCTCTTTCAGTTCCAGCTAAATTCTATCCCTCCTCTCCCTCAACTGCACTTGCTAGGTGGTCAAAAATATTTCCAATGTGCAGAATGCACCACTGGGAGGTTTATGTGACACCTCCCACCCTTCACAAACCTTCCCTTCTTAGCCTTCCAGCTTTCTTCTCCTACCTCAGTTCCATTCCGTCTGTTCATTGATTTCAGTGTTCTGACATTTAAACCAGCGGTGAGTGTTCCAAAATGTTGAAGAATGATGGATTGCACCAGATATGATGGGTACAATACCTTTTACAGATATCTGACCACTTGGAATGCTGAAGAAGGGAACCTGTTTGGATGGCAGATGGGAGCACGGGACCTCTAAACTGCTGAGGTCATGCAACTCAATCCCCGAATCTCCAAGCACAAGCTATAACATTTAAAAATAGAACTTTGGAAAAAAAAAAAAAAAGAACTTTGGGGCACCTGGCTGGCTCAGTCAGAAGAGCACCCGACTCTTGATCTCTTGATCGGGGTCAGGAGTTTTAGCCCCAAATCAGGTATATAGAGAGAATGGAAAATAAGTAAATAAACGTTAAAATTTTTTTTAATGGAACTTAAGTGTCTTCTTAACAAGAACCATATCTTAATGTCACTCGATGCTAACAAAACCAGATTCTTATAGTGCATTATATTCTGACTTTGGAGCCTACTATTTCTTATGTGGAGTCCTGATCTAATAAGCAATGCTAACACCCTCTAGCACTCCTGAATGGTTGATGGTATCGAAGTCTCAGGGGGATATAATAGCAGCCTCTAAATACCCGGGACAAAAGAATATTTCACACTGAATGGCCACCCGCTAATTACTACCTGTATGCTGGAGAGATCAAGTGGAAGTAGAAGCCATAATTATACTATGAGAAATTTGGCCTTGAGAAAATTAAGTGTATCCTGAAAAGTAATGGACCCCAGAAATCACAAGTAAATCCTTTTGTTAGTATATATGTATATATATATATATATACACACACACATATATATAGTTAGTATAGTTTCACAAGTAAATCCTTTTGTTAGTGTGTTATATTATATATATATATATATATATATATATATATATATAGTTAGTTAGTTAGTTAGTATAGTTTCTATTCCTTGAGATGTCTAGAAATCATCTTATCTGCTAAGATGGACGAATCCAGCTAAAATGTGTTCTATACCTTGCCATGAGGAAGGGAGGACATTGGTTTTCATTTCTATTCTCTCTGTTAATTTTAAGTCATGGTTATTCAACATCAGAACTGTTGACATTTGGGGCCAGATCATTTGTTGTTGGGGGGAGGAGAAGAGGGAGGCACGACCTGTGCATAGTAGGATGTTTGGCAGCATTCCTGGCCTCCACCACCCATTAGATTCCAATACCTTTAGAGGCCAATAGCATCTCTACTCCCCCAATCACAGCTCCAAATACTACCACATGTCTGCTGGGGGCAAAGTCATCCTCAGTTGAGAATCATGGCTTTAAGTCCCCAAACACACCCATCTGTGCAGCCTCTTCTTATCATTCCCCCATCCCAAAAAAGCGAAACTGGTCAACCTGTGCACAAATTTCCTTTCAAATCTATACATTTACTTCAAGAAACTATAAGCAGAATTGGTGACTTGCTTCCAGGAGGGTAGAGAACATGCACTCAAAAAATGTGGGTGGGTTCCCACTTTTCCTTTCTGTTAAAGAATTCATAGCTTCTCAAGCAGATACCGGTCTCTTTCAGGAATCTTATTTTGAAGGTAAATGCACACATTTTGAATATGGCAATTACATTCAAAATAATTTAACTATAAAGACTGTGATTTCTTCTATCTTTTCTCTCTGTAGGAGGAATGCAAGTCTTTAATTTTTAGGAAGAACACTGGAACTAAATAAATATTTAGCACTTTAAACGAAATGCTTTTTACACTTCAATGAGTTCTTGCCAGGAGGCATGGTCTTAAAAACACAGCACTTTCAACAGAGATGTCTAACAATAACAGCCTACAGTACTTACAGCCTCCCACCCATGTTTCTATGGTAATACTTGAACTCAAATGGTTTGAATTCAAACTACCTAGTAATCTAAAGAAAAGCCCTTTCCCATTCCATAAAGCATATTTTATCATTTTGGGGGGGGGAAGATTAATAATTCATACTTTTAGTAATATTTTTTGTTCTGAATTAAGAAATTAAAAATTTGCATGTGAGACCTTCTCAAATCTTCACCAATGGAGGATAAAAACGATTTTCTGAGACTTATTTACCATTCTTAAAATCAAGAAATGCTAGGCATTGTTCAAGTAGAGGCAGAGTGTAAGCATGCTACAGAGTTGAAATCTCATCAGCAAAATATTAATCACGGCTGAAACATAACATACACTCTCCTGTATTCCTTGGGTACAATACATCCCAGTGATTAAAAATACATTCCATTTCCTCTAGGTGCACATTCTATCTGTCAAACTGGATGACAACAGCATAAAGCTGCTGAAATTCTGAAACCCAACCTGCTAAACATCCTGTACAGCCTTCTCCCAAGAAAAGTTACAAGAAAATATGTAGACTTTTCAGATATGGAAGCATTTTAAAATTCCCTCAGAAGGATGTCAAAATAACCCCCTCAATAAACTGCTTAATAGGAAGAGCATTTCGAACTCTCAATCCAATTTGAAATTCCCCTATTTGTTGCAAATGGTACTCAAATGAAAATTTTCCTTATGCTCCTTGAGGATCCTCCAGGGTTTAAGATCCCTCTGGCAGATACAGGCATAAACCCTTGGAAACCGTGGGTTGGATCTTTAAAAGGTGTCAAAGGAAAAGCAGATGAAATGCTGTAATCTCCACCCACTGTCACTTAAGACATAACAGCCCACGCACTCCGCACGCCCAGCCAGCATCCTGCATCCACCCTTTCTTTCAAGCCCACTGCATTAGACCATGGAAACTCAGGATGTGTGGCCACAGAGGCCCCTGCTCTGGCTCCAGCTGGCCCACCACGTGGCGTGGCCGTGACCTTAGTCACACTTCCCCCTGACATCCTGTGAGTGGGCTCAAGCTGGAGCCAGACCTTCCCACCGTGCTGCCCGCCCTGCTCCTGGAAATGACCAACCCCCGGCTCCCTAAAACATTCCATTCTCCTCTCACACCAGCAGAGCTTCCTGCTCCCCACCCCTCCCAAACAACAGGTCTTTGAATATCATTCACCACCCTGGTGACACCTTTAACCATTTAGCTAAAAGGGAGGTTATTTGGATTTTTTGTGGAAGCTTTGCTCTCTCGTTCTCACTAAACTCCCTTCACTATTATCACAACAATCACTTCTCCAGGAATTAGAAGCACATGCGACCTTGGGAATCTAACATGGGACCCTGGATACATGGGATACAACAAAGCTGTCTCCATCTTCACTTAGTAGAGGAGGTGCCTGTTGGGACTCAGATTTATGAAAGCCTTATCTTCATGGTCCTTTTCTAGTGGGACCCCAAGGATTTCAGAAACCTTTTCAGTTGGATGTATTAACCCTTGCCTTTGAAAAAGAGCTTCTAGGCAAACCATGAGAGACTCCTAACTCTGGGAAACAAAATGTTGCAGAAGGGGAGGGAGGTTGGAGGGAGGGAAACTGGGTGACAGGCATTGGGGAGGACACATGATGAAATGAGCACTGGGTGTGATACTATATGTTGGCAAGTTGAATTTAAATAAAATTACAAACTAAAATAAATAAATAAACTAGAAGAAAGAAAGAAAGAAAGAAAGAAAGAAAGAAAGAAAGAAAGAAAGAAAGAAAGGGGATCCCTGGGTGGTGCAGCGGTTTAGCGCCTGCCTTTGGCCCAGGGCGCGATCCTGGAGACCCTGGATCGAATCCCACATCGGGCTCCCAGTGCATGGAGCCTGCTTCTCCCTCTGCCTGTGTCTCTGCCTCTCTCTCTCTCTCTCTGTGTGACTATCATAAATAAATAAATAATTTAAAAAAAAAGAAAGAAAGAAAGAAGAAAAGAAAGAAAATAGAAAAGAAACGAGGAAAGGAAAGGAAAGGAAAGGAAAGGAAAGGAAAGGAAAGGAAAGGAAAGGAAAGGAAAGAAAAGAAAAGAAAAGAAAAGGAAAGGAAAGGAAAGGAAAGGAAAGGAAAGGAAAGGAAAGGAAAGAAAAGAAAAGAAAAGAAAAGAAAAGAAAAGAAAAGAAAAGAAAAGAAAGAAAAGAAAAGGAAAGGAAAGGAAAGAAAACTTCCAGGGGCACCTGGGTGGCTCAGTCAGTTATGTGTCTGACTTAGGCTCAGGTCGTGATCCTGGGGTCCTGGGATTGAGCTTCAACTCAGGCTCCCTGCTGAGCAGGGTGTTTGCTTCTCCCTCTCCCTCTCTCTCTGCCTGCCACTCCCGTGCTTGTGCTCTCTCTCTGTCAAATAAATAAATCTTGAAAAAAAAAAGAAAAAGAGCTTCCACTTAAATATATAGGTTAAGGAGAAAAATACTCCCCATTTACTTTCAGTTGCAGAATCCAGAAAGAAGCACTTTTTTGATTGTCCAGATGACCAGCAGTAGTAATCCTGCCTTCCTCCTAAAAGACTCATGTGGGGTCCTAAGGATGGTTTTTCAAGCAAAGACGCAGAGCTGGGTAGATAGAGTGGAGGGACACTAAGCAGGCAGGCAATGCATCTACTGCTCAGACTCCTACTAACCCTACACCTACAAAAATGGACACAGAGGTTCCAGGCATACATAAAAACTGAGGGAGCACACTCCACCCTTTTTCACTCAGCAAAACAGACTGTAAAACCTGGAGAGCCTGTACAGAGCAGCTATTGGAGGATCCTGAAAAGTAAACAGCAACAGGCAGTTGAGGAAAGATGAGAATTCAAACTACCCCTGAAGTGCCAGTAAGTTTGCCCTGACTTTCTCCTTCAACGTGCCCCAAGCCTGAACCCCACACACTGTCAGCGGGCATGGACTGCTGATGGAGAACAAGCCTGGAGATGCCCTGGAGCTCTGGCTCAGGTAGCAGGAAAGCAGCCCCGATGCTCAGAGAGTGGGGAGAAGCCCCCATGGTTTTTCTTCTACTCTGCTCTGCTCTCTCAGGCCACAATCCCCAAGTGGCAATGGCAGCCCTGCAGCAACAGAAACCTGTGAGACCAAACTCTGAGGGACCAGGACCTTCCTCTGGGTTCAGCAGAGCCAGGGTTCCAAGAAGATGGGCGAAAACCATGCCATTTTTATTCTCAACCTTCCCGTCACTTGGTGCCAGGGGCACGGGCCCCATTGTGCCACATATGTGGCAGAGCAGAGCAATGAAATCCTAGCTAAATGACCCAAACAGGGAAGCCCCATGGAATTGGAAAGTGCTGAAGAAATTATGGAGAGGGAGAAGCTTGGGAGAGGCATTGCATAAGTTGTTTATCAATTCACGGGCTCGTCCACAAGTGTGTCATGCGTGGATCACATCCTAAATGGCGTACCTAAGACCAAGAGAACTAGGATGGCCTATGTCCCCGATGGGTCACTGCGGGGCATGCACACCTGACACTTCCAAAGAGCACTGCCGAGGCCAGGCAAACTGAACGGACATTGGGACCGCAGCTCACAGAAGACTGGGTTAGAACTTGCTCTCTGAACATAACCAAGTCGACTGCCTGCTAAAACAAAAATATCAACATTCTCCATGGGATTTAAACAAGATCCAGAGCCGCATAACATAACATTCAAAATGTCCTGGATAATATCCAAAATTACTCAGCATGGGAAAAGACAATCAACAGAGGCCAAGGCTGAGATGACACAGATGTTTGAACTATCTGACAAAGACTTTAAAGCAGCTATTATAGAACTGCTCCAGCAACCAATCATAGTGATCTTGAAACCGACAGAAGAGTAGAAGTCTAAGCAGAGATATAGAAGCTATAAAGAACTGCTGGAAAGTCTAGAACTGAAAAATAACATCACTTTGGGGTGCCTGGGTGGCTCAGTTGGTGAAGCGGTTACCTTCAGCTTAAGTCATGATCTCGGGGTCCTGGGATCAAGCCCCATATCACGCTCCCTGCGGAGAGGGGAGTCTGTTTCTCCCTCTCCCTCTTCCTTGGCTTATGTGCTCACTCACACACGCTCTCTCTCAAATAAATAAATAAAATATTTTTAAAATAAAATAAAATAAAATAACTGCAACAAAAACTTCCTGTATGGATTCAACACAGCATGGAGATAAGAGTCCAAGAACTTGAAGAGAGAGCCATAGAAATTAGCCAATCTGAACAACAAAGAGAAAAAAAGATTTAAAACAAAACAACAAAGCCTCAGGGGTTCAGAGGACAGTTACAGAAGGTCTGCCATTTGTATCACAGAAGTCCCAAAAACAGAGGAGAATGTGCATTGCAGAAATAAAATTTTAACAAACTAGTGGCTGGAGACTTGCTAAAATATCCCAAGGGACATAAATCTACAAATTCAAAAAGCAGAACGAACCTCACCTAGGATAAACCCAAAGAAAAATGTGCTGAAAACCAGACACAAAACTATCTTGAAAGGAGTGAGAGAAAACATATTACCTCTAAGCACAAAAAACTCAAATGGCTATGGATTCCTTACTGGAAACCATAGAAGAGAGAAAGATGTGGCCCAATCTATCTTATGCACTTCAGCAAAGAACTGCCAACATAGAATTCTATATCCAGCAAATAGATCTTCCAGGAATGAGGGCAAAATACAGATATTCTCCAATGAAGGAAAACTAAGATCACTTACATGCAACTGACTTCCTCTAAGATAAGAGCTAAAGAAAGCTCTTTAGACAAAAGGGAAATGATACCACAAGGAAACACGGAACATCAGGAATTAAGAAAGAGCAGCAGAAATGGTAAACATCTGGGTTTAAAAAGAAAAACCACTCTACTTCTCCTCTTGAGCTCTTTGTTGTAAGCATAAATTGTAACATTGTCTATGGGGTTTTCAGTGTATGCCATTGTAACCATAAGATAAATGTAACAAGAGAAGAGTGGTAAGGTCTCCACAGTTCCCTTAAACCAGTAAAGTAGGTATACATTGTAATCCTCAGAGCAGGCACACAAACACAAAAAAAGATATAAGGAGACATACAAGAGATGAATTAAAATAAAACACTAGGAAATATTCAAATAACTCAAAAGGCAGAACACAGAAAACAGGAATGAAAATCAACAGTCAAATGGCAGGATGAATCCAAGCGTGTCAACAATTACAGTCAATTAAAATGGTCTAAACAGTAGATTAAAGGACATGGGCTGTGAGAATGAATTAAAAAAATCGGAACCAACTACATTTTACGAAAAACTCACTTGAAATATATTATTAGTAGATAAGTTAAAAGTAAAAGGAGGGGAAAGGTATAACAAGCAAACAACCTTTCAAAAGAATACTGGAGTCTTGGGGTACCTGGCTGGTTCATTGGGTGGGACAAGCAACTCTTGATCTTGGGGTTATAGGTTTGAGCCTCAGGCTGGGTGTAGAGATTACATAAAAAAATAAGAATCATATATATATATAAACAATTTGACTTCAAAACAAAGACAACTGCATTACCAGGGACAAAGAAAGATGTTACAGAATGATAAAAGGGTCAGTTTGACAAGACAGGACAATCCTAAGTACATTTGTACCCAAATACAAACCCTCAAAATAAAGGAAGCAAAAACTGAAGGAATTCAAAAGAGAAAGAAAGAAATCTGATGTCACAGTTGAAAGCTTTGGCATTCCACTCTCAATAATATATAGAAATAATAAACAGAAAATACCACCAACCAATTGAAGGGAGTGTTTACAAAACAGTAACATAAACAGAATACGTATTCTTTCAAAGTACTTGTAAAACACTCACCAAGACTGTACCCTGAAGTATAAAACTTAAATTCAAAAGAACTGGAAGACATACAAAGTATGTCTTCTGATCATAATGAAGTTAAACTAGAAATCAAAACAAAAGAGAATGAAGACAGAAACAAAATACAGAGAAAGGGGAAATTTCTAAATACAATATACTTCTAAACAGCATATGGCTAAAAAAAACCAGTCTCAAGTGAAAAAAACTTTTTTTGTATTGAACAAGATAAAAATACAACATCAAATGTGTGGGATGCAGTTAAAATGGTGCTTCTAGGGAAATTTATATTCAATATATTTATTTTTTAATTATTATTTCTTTTTAGATTTTATTTATTTATTCATAGAGACAGAGAGAGAAAGAGAGAGAGAGAGAGAGGCAGAGACACAGGCAGAGGGAGAAGCAGGCATCATACAGAGAGCCTGACGAGGGACTCGATCCAGGGTCTCCAGGATCACGCCCTGGGCTGCAGGCGGCGCTAAACCACTGCACTACGGGGGCTGCCCTATATTCAATATTTATACTAGAAAAAAAGAAGTGTCTCTAATCAATAATCTAAGTTTCCATCTGTACAAACTAGAAAATAAGGAGTAAAATACATCTAAAGCAAAGAGGTAGGGGAATATTAAGGATAAGGGCAGAAATAAATGAAATTGAAAGCTAAAAAAACAATAGAAAAAAAAAATTAACAGAAACCAAAGCCGGTTCTCTGACACTATCAAAATTGTTAAGCCTCTAGCAAGACTGACAAAGGAAAACCTTATTTCTTACCCAATAAAAGAGGGGATATCACTACAGATCCCACCAATATTTAAAAGAATAAGGGAATATAACAAACAACTCTACACACATAAATTTGACAATTAATACTGCTTATATCCTTTGAAGAATTTGTTTATGTTTGAGGATACTGGCCTGTGGGTTTCTCACTGCTGTTTTGCTTTTTACCATCCTTAGTATCAGTGATTTTGACCTTGTGAAATAAACTGGCAAATTTACCCTCTTTTGTAAAATAGATGGTCTAAAACTGGTGTCACTTTCTTCCTTAAATGCTTGTTAGAATTCATTTGCAAAACCATCTGGGACTGCAAATTTCTTCTTCAGAGGGTTTTTAACCATAAATTCAATTTTATTAATGATTATAAGACTACCGAGGTTATAGATATCAACTCAGGTGACTTTGGATAGGTTGTAATTTTTTCAGGATTGGTCTAAGAAGTTCTTGTTGGATTCCTATCTGACTCCTCCTAGATTAGAAAAGAGACAATTTGATCCAAGATCTTTTGGACTGTCACAGAGAGTTTTCCAATCTTGTTAGTAATTGGATAGTGGTGGGGGAGAGGGGGAAAGAAGAAGTTACAGGGAGGCTCACGGGGTAAAGTGCAGACTCCTTGTTTCTGAGACTGGCCTGGCAAGTATAGTTACTGCAGCCACCCAAATGTCTGTTACCTGGTCAGGCCAGAATGTTGTTCTATGACGTGAGCTGGGAATCACGGGGGTGGAGGTGGCACTGGGGCTGGCAGGTTAGTATGGGGGGTGGGGTCAGGTCTAAGTGTAAAGCTGGCCAAGGAAGGCCACAGAGTCTCCACACCCTCACCATCAGAGCCAACTACCCTCCAAACCACCTTCTGAGATACTTCTATCTTACACACAGCAGCATGTACCCAGGCACAGGTCAAGTGCCAACATGGCTTCTACCGCACCTATAATGAACAGCCTTTTTAATTCTTTTATTATCGTGAAGAGAATTCAACTGCTACAGAAAAAGTTTGGAAAACACACTGCCCTCAGATGTCCCAAAGGAGGTGACTCGGGTTCTGGCACAGGCTTCTCAAGAAGGCAATGGGCCAGCCATTCCCAGCCCAAGGCAGAGCACTTCAATGGAATCAGCCAGGGTATGGAAACAAAGTCGTGGCATTCAAAAGACTGGCTGTAATTCTTCCTCCATTTAGTCAGACACAAACTGAGACTCGTAAAGCTGAACGCCACCTCATCAATCTCCCTGCCCATGGCCTGCCTTCTTTCACAAGATGAGGAGACTGTTCTAGACACGGGAAGTGACTGGCTCAAGGTCGTATACTTGCAGAGGTCAAAATGGGACTGCAGCCCAAGTGGCGGGTGCACTTACAACTATCCCAGTGCTATTTACAACTTACACTTACAACTATCCCAGTGTACAAATATCCCAGTGCTATTTACAACTATATGTAAAAATAAGTGTTGACTGGACAGCTACTATGTATGTGAGGCAACATGATGACAGTTCCTGTCATCATAGAACATCACTTTCAGTAGGGAATACAGACATTAAATGATTACACAGATGAATAGAAACGAGTGTGAAGGTTGAGAGAAATGTAGGCAGTGGAAGTACATTGCCTTCAAAAGGTTTCTCAAGACACAACCCACCACCACCAGCACTAGAATTAATCACATGGTCCCAGAAGAAAAATTTCACCTTGGTAAATTGAGGAATGATTCCATGTGATCGTTTGGTGACTAAATAAAATTTCCTGTTGGCAAAGTCTACAACCTAGAAAGTGCTTTAGTCCTGTATCTAAAGCACAATCTCGGACGGATACATGGAGGAGAGCGCCAAGTTAGTACCAAGTTAGTAGTCGAACAAGGAGCTAAGACAAAAAAGATGGACACTGAAAGAAGTAATGATTCTAGCCCTGGGCAATTTTGTAAGACCAAGACAAAGGAGCCACTTGAGTGGTGACTCAGGCCAAGCATTAGCCAGATAACTGCGGGAGAAATAGCCCTGTGGCCACAAAGGCCCTGAAACTGGCTCCAGCAACCAGCATGACATACTCCAGGGAGCAAGAGCTCCTTGCTTGGTAAACCAGGTAGTTCCTCAGAGCAGGGAATGAATCTAGGAATTCTGTGTTTCCACACCTTGACAGTGAAGAAAGGACATACAAAAATATACACAGAGCTTCTAGCTTATCTCAGAACTTGATAAATATTAACAAATTTAATGGGAAAGTTCTATAAATATTTGATCTAGTTATTCTTTTGGGAGAGATTTCCCCTACAATGGGCACTCTCATGATGGAAGCACTTAAAAGTTTCTAATTTCCTCCCTATACTTTTAAGGCATAAATGCAATCATAGAACCGGAGACCTGAGGTGAAAGTAGCTTTACAGGAAGATGGTAAATCCCCATTTGGGAGAGCTTGATGAAACAGACTCAAGTCTATACCCCATGATCTGATAATTCTATCATAATAGGAGGTCAGGCTCTTTTCACCACAGCAATCAACAGAAGAACAAAAAAAAAAAAAAATAGGCATGTATTTCTATATGAAGCATAGAGTGTTCTGGAAGAAAAAAAAAACAAGTCAAGTCACCTATGAGGCACCTGTGATAATTACGAGAAGAGATATTCCTAGAAGTTTCTAAACCACATTGCAACATAGGGCAAACTGACCAAAACAGTTTGGGACAGAAAAATAGGAGTAATGTCAGAGACTGTCACCACAGTGGGTAGGGTTCCAACCACACCACTACTAAACAAGATTCTGAGCACCTGCCTGGGCTCTCTGCTTGTCAATTCCAAACCTCTGAAGGTGGTTATTTTGGTCAAAGGTATAGAATGGAAGGTTTTAAAATGTATTTGGTTTAAAATGCACATATATACCAGCCAACTGTGAAGGGGCAGAAAAAATGTATCATTATCACACCAGGCTAGACCAGTCTCAAGCAGTAGCTATCTTAAAGGCTTAATGGAATCTCCCTCCTTAAAAATTACTAGTCACAGAATGATTTAGTTTACATTTCCCCCAGACCTTCAGGAGCTAGCTAAGTAACCTCAAGAAATACCCAATTGGTTCAACAATTCTGTGAGTCGCACAGATAAAGTTTCTAGTTTTTTCTCAGGACTTGGTAAGAGTAATACTTTTTTTTAAAGATTTTATTTACTTATTCATGAGAGACACAGAGAGAGAGAGAGAGAGAGAGAGAGAGAGAGAGAGAGAGGCAAAGCCACAGGCAGAAGGAGAAACAGGCTCCATGCAAGGAGCCCAAAGTGGGACTCGATCCCGGGTCTCCAGGATCAGGCCCTGGGCTGAAGGCGGCACTAAACCGCTGAGCCACTCGGGCTGCCCATTAATACTTACTTTTACATACATTCCCTATGGTATCCGGAGCACCTAGTATAGAATCTGACATATAGTGCAACTTCAAAAAAAATGCTTTTTTGAACAAATACACAATTTAATTATCAGACAAAAATTCTGCAAAACCAAAAGTATATACCTTGAAAGATCACAATCTTGTTATGCATACTGATATCCAAGTAAGAAAGGGAGTATCAGGGCAGCCCCCGTGGCCCAGCGGTTTACCACTGCCTTCAGCCCGGGATGTGATCCTGGGGACCCAGGATCGAGTCCCATGTCGGGCTCCCTGCATGGAGCCTGCTTCTCCCTCTGCCTGTCTCTCTCTCTCTCTCTCTTTCTCTCTCTCTCTCTCTCATGAATAAATACATAAAAATCTTTTTAAAAAGATATAAAAAAACTTCTTTAAAAAAAAGAAAGAAAGAAAGGGAGTATCAAACCAAACATCTATTTTGTATTTTTGTCATAGGATGGTTCGGTGAAAACAGACAAGCAAAACTAACCAATCCCCTCTATGGTTTACTAACTGTGATCATATGACTTGAATGCCTCTCTTAAGTATTTATGACCTCATATCTAACATATGGCCAATAATCTCTTCCTTACACCGTTACAGTAAGGATTTAAGTGTGGCCATACTGTTTTTAGAGCCTGGCACACACAGGTGCTCAACAAACGAAGACCCATGAGAAAATAGGAGAAAAAAAGCTCTCATATCCTCCTTTGACTTCAAATAAGGATTCCAACCAGAAATTTTTATTATCCATGTCACTTTCTGAGCTTCATTCCATAGAAAGGGGTCCTTCACTCATTACAGCAAGTATTTCTCCCCCCTGGTGGTAGATCAGAACCCCAGGGGAGCTTTCCAGGCAGGTGACCCACTCATTGTGACTCTCCAGTGGTGGGTGGGAAAGGGGGAATCAAGCTGCCTTGGTGAGGTCCTCTACCTGGACCTGAACCCCTGGGCCCTCCGGGAGCCAAAGTACATGAGGACAGAGGGACACCAAAAAGGAAGCAGTCAGGACACAGGAACATGATGCTTCAAAGGCAGGTGGAAGGGAGGTATAGCATAGGAAACACCAAGGAAGGATGGCCGGCCTCGATTCGGAGCACATGATCTTTTCCTCAGAGAAGCATCTTTTTTAAGTAATCTCTACACCCAGCGTGAGGCTTGAACTCACAACCCTGAGATCAAGAGTCACATGCTCCTCTCACTGAGCCAGCCAGGCACCCCAAGAAGTATCCTTAATTTAACCAGTAAATGAAAGGCCGTTTGGAAATAGCTTCTACAAGCTGTGATTTGACAGAGGCTTCGAATGAATATACATCTAAGCTTTCCCAAAAAAAACCGATCTGAAACTGGCTGGTTAATCTGGCCTAAACCATAACATATGGATAGATCTAAATATTACCCAAAAGTCTCCATTTTAAAAGCAACATATGTATTTCTTCAATGTAAGTTTAACCTATCTTTAAAAAAATCGTAAGTGATGTAATCAGAATGGCAATACTCACCAAGCTGAGCAAAAGTATTTCTCTTGAAGAGGGTGCCAATCAACTAGAGGCTGCTCTCATATTACTTCTAGATGAGCTGTATGCTACTTCTTTGTATAACTTCAAGGATATCACAACCTTTCAGGACTCAGTTTCTCCCTCTGTTTAAAAAAAAAAAAAAAGAAGGGAGGAATGGATCTAGAACACTATGCTTCCCTTCTGAAAACAGCTTGCTTAACCCAAAACAGGACAGACCACATCCCTCGCTCCCTTTCCTTATTATCAAATTTCTAGAACTCCATTCCCCAGATGCTACAAACCTCTCTCACATTAACCAAGACCGATCTTAAAGTACAACATCCTCTTACAGGCTGGGAACTTTTTACAAAGTAAAAGAGTTATCATTAATAACTCTTTTTGTTATTCATGTTATAAATGTTTTGTTATTAATGTTTTGTTATTAGTTGTTATAAATGCGTAAGATGAGCACAGTATCAAGTCAACAGCTCACCCAAAACCCAGGGCCCCATGCTAATCTCAACACCCTTGCTTAGCCCACAGCTAAGAGTGCAAGGAATGGACAAAAGAAAATCCAAGGTTTAAAAGAGTACTCTGATTTAGTATTGATGATGAAAGAACAAGCGTGTACTTTTGTGACACATACAAATTACAATCAAGTTAACCTACCGGCAAAGGCCTCATTCTCTAAGACTGTCAAATAATAATGAAGGGAAGGTCATGAAAACAGCAGAGGCAAACACAGCCTATTTTAAAAGTATGCAGGATTTAGAGTACATGAAGAAAAATGTATTTTTTTCATAATTCCAACAGAGGAAAACCTTAGCACTCATTAAACACTGTACAAGACTCTTCCATAGGCCTTCAATTTGAGAATATTGCATGCTCTGGGAACCCAATATAGCTATAGAATACCCAACATTTATGAAGTACTAAGAACTGTACCAAGTACAGAAATGGAAACTACTCACTCACAGAACATAAGGACTCAAGCGCATAACATTGAACAACCCAGGGGACAATTTAACATCCTGGCCATTCATTTTAACAGCCTTGTTCTTATACCCACTTGAAGTGTTCTCGATTTGCAGTGATAAAAGTCTGTTTTTAAAAACCAAATAACTGGGGCACCTGGGTGACTCAGTGGTTGAGCGTCTGCCTTTGGCTAAGGCCTTGGTCCTGGGATCAAGTCTCGCATCAGGCTCCCCACAGGGAGCCTGCTTCTCCCTCTCTCTATGTCTCTGCCTCTCTCTGTGTCTCTCATAAATAAATAAATAAATAAATAAATAAATAAATAAATAAATACAATCTTAAAAAGCAGTAACTACTACTGTAGTCAAAAGTTAACATAAAGGAACCTACGTTGAGAGTCAGTAGAAGAAAATTCATTCAGAATAAGTGGGTTTGCACTAACTACTGTACAAAGGGACACTCGATCTCTCAATATTTCTAAAGGGAGCATGAACCCCTCTTTTGTCACCCCCAACTACCTTCCTTGGACCTTCACGCTATGCATAAAATGTCTGACTTCCACCATTTTTAAGAAGTTCTCCTTAAAAAGCACAAAGAGGGGCACGTGGTGGCTCAGTTGGTTAAGTGTCTTGACTCTTGATTTCACCCCAGACCCTGATCTCAGGGTCATTAGTTCAAGCCCCACATTGGGCTCCACGCTGGGTGTGGAGCCTACTTTAAAAAAAAAAAAGAACAAAGAAATGTTTGCTCATTAACAACTGCAAGAAGAAGCAATATAATTTTTCCCACTTAGTATAAGAGAAAAAATACAGAAATGGAACAAAAATGTTACTTAAAAATGTCTTATGACAGAGTGCCTGGTTGGCTCAGTTGGTAGTACATGTGACCCTTGATCTTGAGATCATGAATTCAGCCCCACGTTGGGCATAGAACTTACTTAAAATAATAAAAAATGTGTCAGTTTTAAGAAAAATACTTAATGGTTAATTGTCAAAATAAAACATGGAGGCACATGAAAAATAATCACTACCTTGCTAAACATTAGCACAGAATATTTTTTTAAAGATTTGTTTACTCATGAAACACACAGAGAGAGAAAACAGGCTACTTGCGGGGAACCTGATGCAGGACTCCATCCCAGGCCCCCGAGATCATGCCCTGAGCCAAAGTACAATGCTCAACCACTGAGCCACCCAGGTGCCCCCCCCCCAAATTATTTGAATGTAAAAATTATTTAAGGTTCCACCTAGAATAAACATATAGATATACAAATTTCTAGAATCATACAGCCAAATAAGGAAGTTCTTGATCTCTCCCACATCCTTCAGAATGTATATATGCAGCTCTCAAGTTCAGTTCACAAGACGTATACAATCTTATCTAGTACATGGGTATAAAGGGCTTCATTTGGAAAAGCCTTTCATTCCCAGGCCTCACAAATGCTTGCTTCCTGTGTTCCAGAGGAAATCATATTTATAATTCGTAGTTTTTATAAGATTTACTTTGCGTGTTTCTTATGTGATTAGAAACTGGCAGGGCTGGCCCCAGTGTGAGTAGCGAGTGAGTGGCAGCAAAATTCTCACTTTGCTCAAATGTTCACAAACCTAAAATGGTTAAGTCCTTGGCCTTCAGTTATTACTTCCTTGAGGCTCTGGTTAAGTTTCAACTACTTTACCCAAACCGGAGTAATAGCTAACAGCTACACATATGAATAAATACTATATACTAATTTATTTCTGTCAGACAGGAGGGCACCAGGTAAGAAGTGCCTCCCACCTCCATCCCCATTGTGTTGCCTGGAGTCAAAGGAAAGGAGAGAAAGGTTCCTAATAGTAGGGTTAAGAAATCTGAATCACTGATTTCTCTACTTCTCTAGGTTGCCTTAACAGCAGGCAATTCCTTTCTGTGTTTAAGTCTCAAATAACTTGACCTATGCACATACGAAAAGACAGGAATTAAAATGTACTGAGCAAAAAATATGGTTTTTACACAATTAATAGAAAAGCGACACCTTTGTATTTCCCAGTCAAGTGAAGCATTCTGGGAAAGCAGACACTCTGGCTTTCCAAAGTCCCACAGCCTCTGCAAGCTCGGCTACTTTAAGGGCAGACCACAGCTCAAAAAACTGTTGGTATCTTGGAAAACATAGCACATCCATCCTTCCCTTATGCCAACATCAACCTGATGATTAGTTTTCTGAATAAGCCAGTCTTCTGTTGGCCAAGGAGGCCTTCTTGAGTCATTCATCTTGGTTTAGAAGGCAGTTTCATTTCATATGGCATCACCAAACAGGAGTTGATCTGAGAAAGGTGGGTAAGGGGCAACACTAAAGGATAATGTTATATCCTGTGTGGAAATTCCAGGCCTTCCCACTACTTTCAGGTACCCCAGAATTCACTGAAGTCAACAGATTCAGGGGATACTCATGCAGTGCAAAAGGCAATAGTCTGAGTAATGAAGCCATAAACCAAATAAAATAAGCTTCACACTGCATCCCCCAACTTGTCATTTCTTCTTTCCTACACAGCATCTTCCAACTTAATCATGATTCCTCAAACCATTATGTTAATTTGAGAGCAAAATAACTGATTTTAAGGACCAAAAAAAGGACCAAAAAAAAAAAAATCACTTGCATTTTTGAAGTAACTTGTAATACAAAACTTTATTTCTACATACAAAACAGCAAAAAGTTACTTTGAAAGTCTTGAAATGGATAGTGCCAGTAATTGGTTTAAAAAAAAACTAGATAAAACATGATAAGCATGTGTTGAGAGCATTTAAAAGCATTGAAGATACCAACTTTTGAGGAATAATACATTTGATTTATTCGACAGTATAAAATTTGAGAAGTCTCGTCTTTCATTTTAAATCTCAGTTACTGTCATAATAAAAAATGTTGGTGAAATGAGGTTTACTTTTCAATTGCTGTGTAATTTGTCGTCCTTTTTTCTACCTGCCAGTGTGCATGAAACTGCTGTTCAAGTGAAGGCAAAATATAAAACTCCCCTATGGCTCAATTTTCTTTCAAGTAAAATGAGAAAACTGTCAAAGATTCATTCCTGCCTCTCACTACTTTTCAGTAGTTTTACTTGTAAAACTTTCTACAGCACTCTCCGAATATAAAAAGTGATTTTAAAATACTTTAGGGGGGGGATCCTTGGGTGGCTCAGCGGTTTGGCACCTGCCTTTGGCCCAGGGCGTGATCCTGGAGTCCCAGGATCGAGTCCCTCGAGTCCCACATCGAGCTCCCTCTGTGGAGCCTGCTTCTCCCTCTGCCTGTGTCTCTGCCTCTCTCTGTGTCTCTCATGAGTAAATAAATAAAATCTTAAAAAAAAAAAAAAAAGACTTGAGGGGGTCTTTTTTTTTTTAATTTTTTTTTATTTATTTATGATAGTCACAGAGAGAGAGAGAGAGAGGCAGAGACACAGGCAAAGGGAGAAGCAGGCTCCCTGCACCGGGAGCCTGATGTGGGATTCGATCCCGGGTCTCCAGGATCGCGCCCTGGGCCAAAGGCAGGCGCCAAACCGCTGCGCCACCCAGGGATCCCTTGAGGGGGTCTTTAAAGGGGGGGGCACCTGGCTGGCTCAGTTGATAGAGCATGCAACTCTTGATCTCAGGGTCGTGAGTTCAAGCCCCACATTAGGTGTAGAGATTCCTTAAAAATACAATCTTAAAAACAAAAAGATTGGGTGGAATGAAATGTATAAGCAGGATAAATATTGCTAGATCAAATATTTTAATTTAAGTATAGCTGACACACAATGTTACACTGGTTTCTGGTGTACAACATAGTGATTTGACAACTCTACAATGCTCACCACGAGAATCCAGATGAAATTCTTATTTTATGACTACCTTTTATATTCTAAATCCTCTTGATCATCAAAAATTCCTAGAGATTATTTATAATAGACACTCTTTGAACTGAGGGCCTGTCTCAGATTGGAGATGAGGGATCTCTCATCTCTTTTAGAGGACTAAAAACACTGTAGGGGGGCAGCCCGGGTGGCTAGTGGTTTAGTGTCGCCATCAGGCCAGGGCCTGATCCTGGAGACCTGGGATTGAGTCCCAAGTCAGGAGCCCTGCATGGAGCCTGCTTCTCCCTCTGCCTGTGTCTCTGCCTCTCTCTCTTCTCTCTGTGTATCTCTCATGAATAAATAAAATCTTTAAAAAAAAAACACCGTAGGGTCCTGGAACACAAAAAGTACATCAGTGGGAAAATAGCGAGATCCAAACAAAATCTGGAATTGGGTTGGTAGTTTCACATCAACTTTCATTTCCATGCCTTGATAAGTGTATCATTGTTAATGCAAGATTGAGGAAGCTCGGTGAGGAGTATATAGGAACTGTATTATTTTTACAACTCTTCAGCAAATACAAAATTAACTAAAAGAAAAAAGTTTTTAAAAAGCACTCTTTGAGAAAGAAAATCAATTGCTACCGGTTTTACAAAGAACCTAAATTTTCAAAAAGTGTTTAATGCAAAATACGCCATTAGTGAAATGGTTCCACTAGGTGGCACCCTATTTTCTATAGTTACCAGAGACACCTCTTACCCTCCATCAATCACCTTACACCAATTTTTCTTGAGCTTACGTTATAGCGTCAATGGGCACCATCTCTTTGTACAATGGATTCTGTGACTTGACTATTGCTACATAAAACAATGTTTGCTTTATTTTCTTAAGCTGTCTTCTTTCAGGATTCAAGCTTCATTAGCATTCCAGAATTTTAATATAAGGTTTAATGAATTTGGTCATTCATCACATTTATTGAGCCCTTACTTTGTGCCACATCCCCTACAGTCTGAATCAACCCATGCACTTTATTGGTGACCAACATTAGAAACTTCCCATCCTTGGGGTGCCTAGGTGGCTTAGCCAGTTAAGGGTCCATCCAACTCTTGATTTTGGCTCAAGTCATGATCTCAGGGTTGTGAGATCAAGCCCCGCATAGGGCTTATACACTGGGTGTGGACCTGCTTGGGATTTGCTCTCTCCCTCTGCCCCTTTGCCCCTTTTTCTCTTAAAACACACACACACACACACACACACTTTTCCCATCTTCCTGCAAATAGCTAAGAGTCTACCAGTTCCGGTATGGTTTGGCTTCTGCACTTCAATCTAATGTATCTATAGCATTTTCTGGTCTATTCAATATCTTCCTTGTAAAACATTTCTATTATCCGTGTTCCTTGCCACTGCTCTCTGCTGAGAGGCTCTAATAAACCCAGGATGTTAAATTAAATTCCATTCCATTTTGAAGTTTGATTTTATGAAAGAGATTTCAAACATTGCTAATGTGAAAAAAATTTTTTAAAGGATTAAATCCCTTTGGGGGTACTTAGATGTCAAAATGAAAATCGAGTCATGCCATTTACTAACCTATTTGCAAAGTCCTGAACTCGGATAAGATGGGAAAGCATTCGATCTCTGAATGTTACAGGATACACATTTATAGTAACTTCAGAACGAACTGGAAATAGTGATCCTACATAAAAGAGACAATACTTTTAATACCTGGCCCGGGCCAGAAGACATAAAAACGGAGATGCTCTCAACTTAGATTAAGGTGGCATGCAAAAGCCGGAGGCAACTCTTCAATCAAATGTCCATAAAAATCCCTCTCTGTATTCGCTTCTCATTCTCATATAACCAACAAAATTTATAAATGATAGAATGCAATAACCAAACTGGATCTTACAAACTATTTCCTTTTAAAAACAATTTGTTCTAATTGTGAAAGCAAAATTTTTACATGCAATTTTCCTTTAATACAACACCAAGCTCTATAAAATGTTTTTGCTGGTACTCTAAAACTTCATCTAAATTAACCACCAGTTTGGAGGGAACGGTATTTCATGAGTCTGCCTCTCAGCACCCCTAACTGAAAAATAAGCCTGCTAAATTTAAGACAAAATCACTTAAACTATCTATAGCTTTACATGCAAGGGTATGCTTTTTCATGTTGAAGAAATTAAACGGAGAGAATCTCATATGCTTTAATAAGAATTTCAATTAAAAAAAAAGAATTTCAATTCATTATTTTTCAACCATTAAAATTGTTCATGAACTTGCCTATACCTGAATTTAAATATTTCGTTCAATAAATTCTTCAAAGACCTTCAGATAATATCTTCACCAAGAAAACCTGAGGTTTTGTCTTCCCTATTCATGCTCTTCAAATTCACACATTTTGAGGTAATTTTCTTATATATTTATCATATTAAAAAAGAAACTTATTCAGTATAATTTATAATATATTTAAATATGTTTATGTTATATATAACTTAAAATAACTAAAATATATATTATAAATTACATATTATCTATATATACACATCTAAAATTTAAGAGTGACCCAAGTGCCTGGAAATCCCAAATACTGAGAGAAAATAAAATCTAACAAGAAAAACAATGGGAGGGGCACCTGGCTGGCTCAGTCAGTAGAGTATGTGACTCTTGATCTCTGGATCATGAGTTGGAGCCCCACATTGAGTATAGAGATTACTAAAGATAAATAAACCTTTTTTTAAAAAAAGAAAAAAAACGGGCAGCCCAGGTGGCTCAGTGGTTTAGCGCCGCCTTCAGCCCAGGGCCTGATCCTGGAGACCCGGGATCAAGTCCCACATTGGGCTCCCTACATGGAATCTGCTTCTCCCTCTGCCTGTGTCTCTGCCTCTCTCTCTCTCTCTCTCTCTCTCTCTCTCTCTGGGTCTCTCATGAATAAATAAAATCTTTTAAAAAAATTAAAAATAAAGATTTTAACTAAAAATTTAATATGTAATTATGTCCTAGGTTTAGTGAGTTTGAGATCTTTTTCAAGAAAAAAATCCGATACAGGGAGTCCCTGGGTGGCTCAGTGGTTTAGCACCTGCCTTCCACCCAGGGCATGATCCTGGAGTCCGGGGATCGAGTCCCACATCAGGCTCCCTGCATGGAGCCTGTTTCTCCCTCTGCCTGTGTCTCTACCTCTCTCTCTGTGCCTCTCATGAATAAATAAAGTCTTTAAAAGAAAAAAAAAGAAAACGAAAAAATCCGATACAGCATCATAATCCCCAAGACACTACCTAGATAAATCCATTTTTAATGTATGATTTATGATATTAGTTCTTTGATCAACTAATTAATTTGATCAACTAATTAATTTGATCAACTAATTAATTTGATCAACTAATTAGTTCTTTGATCAACTAGTGCCGAGGACCTGCTAGACACTGGGTTCCATGGGTGCTAGTATTGTAATAATAACCCACATGATGGCCTTGGCCTCAGGGAGTTTAAGTCTAATGAGGATGACAAGAGACCAGTCAATAATCAGTATCAATAAAAATAAGACAGGGGTGCCTGGGGGCTCACTCAATCAGCTTAAGTACTGACCCTAGAGTCCTGGAATGGAGCCCTGCATAAGGCTCCATACTCAGCAGGGAGTCTGCTTTTCCCTCTCCCTCTGTCTCTCAGCTCAAGCTCCCTCTCTCAAATAAAGAACACCTTTTCAAATACTTAAAAAATAAAAAATAATAAAAATAGGACCTATCACATACCTACATGACAGGAAATAAGAGCGATTCCCCTTATCTGTGTCGGGGTTGAGTGAAGTTAGGAAAAAGGAGTTTCAAGGGAAATGAACATTTAAAAATATTTTCAGGGCACCAAGGTGGCTCAGTGGTTAAGCATCTGCCTTCAGCTCAGGTTGTGATCCCGGGGTCCTGGGATCACGTCCTGCATCAGGCTCCCTTCTGCCTGTCTCTGCCTCTCTCTGTCTCATGAATAAATGAAATCTTTAAAAAAAATATTTTCAAACAAGGATGGGGGAAAAAACATTTTCTGTTTAACACTCAGATAACTGGAAATCCTACCATGGACTTTCCCATCTTTGCATTTTTTTGGTCAGCTGTACAGTTGGTCTATTTAAATGCTGTAATTCTCAATTTTAAAACTTTCTGCTTAAAAAAATTGAATGAAACGGTTACAAAAAGGACGGTTGGTCTATTCTTTTATTTGTACACCATGATTAGAAACAAAAACTGAGGGAGGCCTGGGTGGCTCAGTGGTTGAGCGTCTGCCTTTGGCTCAGGGTGTGAACCCCGGGGTCCTGGGATCGAGTCCCACATGGGGCTTCCTGCATGGAGCCTGTTTCTCCCTCTGCCTCTGCCTCTCTCTCTGTGTGTGTGTGTGTGTGTGTGTGTGTGTGTGTCTCATGAATAAATAAATAAAATCTTTAAAAAAGAAACAAAAACTGAGAGAATAAATTCCAGCAAACCTCTCGTGTCTAGTTCACAGGCACCATCACCAACTTTTTTTAAAAAATAAATTGCTTGTTCTTGCTTCTCAGTGGACACCCAGTGTTTCTTCAATGCAAAACCACAAGCACACTCATTAGCCAAGAAATCTCCCCAAGAAGCAAGTGGGAAAGGAGCCATACTTGCAAGAACTGGTCTCTAACTTCGTCAAGATGACTCCTTGAGATAAAGGAGAGACAGACCTCTGTAGGGGTGAAAGAAATGATCTACTTCCAAGTTTCCCAAAGGGAATCCTGATTCATGTGACCAATTCCACGGTCTTTGTATTAAAGTGATCTTTAAATAGCTCTCCTGCTACTTATATCCCTTCTAAATTCACTACTGTTAACTCATTATGAGTCCACTGGTATTAGTCACCACAAAGAGTTACTCATTGTATTTTTTAAATCAACAGCTTCCCCCCTCACTTTTCTGGTTTTCCTATCCCTTCGGGTTTTTTTTTTTGGGGGGGGGGGCAACATTTAAGGAGATGAGTAACTATACATAAGAAATGCTACTGGGCCTTTTTTGTTGGTTTGTGGTTGAAACAGTGACCACGTCCCCATTAATAAAAGAAGCACAACTCTTCAGTCTTTTTTTTTTTTTTTAACTTTTTTTAAGTCTTCTCATGAAGACGGGGGACACTTGCCTTTACACCTTCAGATTGAAAATGTATGCCACACAGGTTGTTTGAGCATCATTTCTCTCTCATAAGCTTATTTAGAAACCACTCACACAAATTCTTTATTTATTTAAATAACTAATCAGGAAATGGATACCATTCTTTCTCTTGACCAAAAAAAAAAAAAAAAAAAAGCAAAGCTCTAGTGTAGTATGATTTGTTAACCACAGGTGAAAAATGGAAACTAATCCCAGAAACTATAGACTGTAATGGCCTTTTTAAATGATCTGCCAATTAAGGCCCGACATAATCGTGACAATTTCCCTTTCGACATTATCTGTCAAGACCTCCTCAAATCTGCTGGATTGAAGGAAAAAAGCATCTCTGCTGTGAGCAATCTACAGGGACCCAGCAAGCCCTCTCCCCTTCTTCTCTCTGTCCACAGAGAACCACCACCTCAAACCACCGCCCTCCAGAAACCTTCTTCACCACCAGCTGCCAGCCACTGCTTGTTCTCTGAACTCCTGACTGCACAGATTATCCGGATCCTTCATGACCTATCACATACCTACATCTTCTCTCCATCCCAAGTAAACAGTACACTCCTTCTAGACTTGTGTGTCTTTAAGTTTCTCTGTTTCACCCTCAGCACCTGGCATTTGGATGCACACACTGAATATTTGTAGAACCAAACCTTTTCCAATCGCCTCCCCACCATTTTAAAACAGGACATCACACAGACCCAGAGCAAATTCTTGTCCTACCCAGGTTTGGGGTTTTTCTTCCATCATTCAAGCCGCGTGGCAGAGCAGTGGTGTAGAGACAATTAAATAATGCAAAGTAAGGATTCTCCCAGTGAACCAAAAATAAATAAAAATCAACATCTGCATTCCCCATTTTCCTAATGAGCATGACAAATTGGCCCTCATAATACTGAAGTAATCTGCCATTCCCTAGGGACCCTTAATTCCACATGGACACAAACCATCACGAATTGCCACGGAGTATTCCAATGGGACTTTTATAGAACAGCTACAAAGAATCAAGGGAGAGTTTTGGGTTGTTATGAACTGGGAGGACTAAACAGTTTCTCCTTAAATTTAAGAAAAGGAAAGGTGGGGGCACCTGGGTGGCTCAGTGGTTGAGTCTGCCTTTGGCTCAGGGCGTGATCCCAGGGACCCGGATCCCTGCCGGGAGCCTGCTTCTCCCTCTGCCTAGGTCTCTGCCCCCCCTCTGTCTCTCATGAATAAATAAAATCTTTTTTAAAAAAGGAAAGGAATAGTGGAAGAAAGTGGTTGCCAACAGGCAAATGGCAAAAGTCAGAAGTCACTTTTTAGCTAGCCCTTCACCTTAGGATCCTTAAAAAAAAAATCTTCACCAATCAACTACTTAACTTTCTTCTCTGTCCAATGGCAGGGGTGGGGGTGGGGGGAGAATTAAGGTAAGGGTCAGGGGTGGTAAAGGAATAAACTTCATGTTACACTGAATATAATCTTTACAATATGCTCCTCATATGCTCTCCTTCTCAACTACTTTCAAAACTGTACTTCTTGGGGCACCTGGGGAGCACATTAGCGACCAACTCTTGGTTTCGGTTCAGGTTGTGATCTCAGGGTTGTGGGATCAAGTGCTGTGTCGGGTGCCAGGCTCAGTGCAGGTTCAGTGCGGAGTCTGCTTGAGATTCTCCCTCTCTCTCCCTCCCACTCGTGTTTCTATGTGTGTGTGTATGTGTGTGTGTGTATGCACATGTGCTGTCTCTAGAATGAATAAATCTTTTAAAAAACTGCACTTCTTAAATAATATGTATAAATTCTGTGACTAGAACCAGAAGCTTAGTTTTGTGAAATATGACAAAAGGATAGAAAATATTGTATTCTACACTAAAAATTTGTGCATTTCACTGTATGTAAATTTTAACTGAAAAACAGTTTAAAAAATACTGGGGGCACCTCGGTGGCTCAGTTGGTTAAGCAGCTGCCTTCAGCTCAGATCATTATCCCAGGGTCCTGGGATTGAGTGCCACAGCAGGCTCCTTGCTCAGTGGAGGAGCATGCTTCACCCTGCTTATGTGCTCTCTCACTCTCAAATAATTAATTAATTAAATCTTTTTAAAAATAAAAAATACTGAACCTATAATGCAGAAGCATTCAGGGGTAAATATTTTTCTTAACACATCAGAAAATAAGATGGGCTAATGGATGGTTAGATGAACAACTAGATGGTTAGATTATCTGATAAAACAAGTATCTTAAAATGCTACTAATCTGGAAGGTAGGCATATGTGTGTCCATTATAAAATTCTTCCAACTTTGTGGTAAACTTGGGAGATTTTCCTAGAAAAACGTTAGGAGACTAGGGATGCCTGGGTGGCATGGTCGGTTAAGCATCTGCCTTCTGCTGCGGTCTTGATCCAGGGTTCCTGGGATGGAACCCTGCATCCTGCTCCCTGTTCAGTGGGGAGTCCGCCTCTCCCTCTCCTTTTGCCCTTCCCTCCGCTCTGTCTCAAATGAGAAAATAAAATCTTCTTTAAAAATGTCAAGAGATTCCAAAAAAAAAAGAATGTCAGGAGACGAAATCAATGGTGCAGACTTCTTTTAACCAGCCATACACACGCACTTGCTAAAAATCTCTTAAAATTTTTCACATCTCCAAATTGTCATCCACAACACAGAAAGTGTCAGCAATACCACCCACCCCCACTCATGCCTGAAAAGTCAGTCAGCTTATTGCCCTGCCACTTGGCAGTTCCTGAGTGTATACCTTGTCCCCATCATTTGGTCTCAGAAGGCAGGCCAGAGCCAGCTGCCATTGCTGCAGAGCCAAGCACCTGGCCCATAGTCTTCCCCATATCCCCCACACCTCTCCCCACACCTCCCCCTCCCCTGCACCTGTCCTCCATTGCTGAAGTGCCCTTGGGGTGGGGGTCTCCAGGGAGGCATGCAGCAAGCACAGAAGCATTTTCCCCCAGGCACCTAAGGTCTCTCTCTCAAAGCTGTCAGGCACTTCTGAAAGCTTTTCTCCTGTCCTCATCCACCCAACAGCACCCTGCTGGGCTTTCCTTGGAGGAAAGCAAAGAATTCGCAGAGACAGGCAAGGTACTCCCACAGTCCCCTGAGGGTAGGCGAAGGGGGTGCATTTTCAGTGACAGAATGGAGAGTGCTTGCTCTCTGTGTGTGGGTCTGGCAACCTGCAGGGAAAAGGAAGAGAGGTGCTCCCACCCTCCGTTGTTCCTCACCCTTATCCAAGAATAATAAAGGGACAGGGAGTGGGTGGGAAAGGCTCCTCCTCACAGGTTGTACCTGCTGAAGACAGGAAATTGCTGCCACAAGGGCATCTGTGAGGACAGGGAGCCCAGTCACTACCTCAATGAGGCCTCCCCATCTGCTTCGCCTCCTTCTTTTGCTCAGAGGAAAAACCAAAGTCAAGAAAAAGTGAAAGTAACACTACATGATTCAGTCTCACAAACCATGTGTTCTTTCAAGTCAAACCTTTTGTCTTCTGGGGCTCTGGCAACATTTAGGCTAAACTCAGACCACAGAGCAGATTGCTGGTGTGGTTTTGCTTTAGCCAGAGCTGCTTCAGCTCGGAGTCGGGGCTGGAATTCACAGAGAAGCTCATGTGTGAGAAAGATCCAGAGTCCAGTGAGAGAACCCATTACTAACCCTAATGAGCTCATAGGTCATCCATCCTTTCACTGCTACAACAGCTGCCTTCCCACCCCGCCCCTCTCCCTTTCTCTCTTCCCTCTAGAGGGTCAGAGAAGCAGAAATTGAGGACTAAATGCCACCGTTTATCACCCGGTCCTTGGGCCAGCACTTGAGTGCATGTGTCAGTCTGTATAGGCGGGACACTGGCTCTAGTCCTGCCTCCTAGACATATCATGCCTAAGGCTCCTCTGACAAACTTTCATTCTAAGAGGGGTGTGTGGGGTGACAGGAGGGAGGAGGGGGGGGGGGGGGAGTATGAACCTAAACCATGTATACTAGAATTTCTGTTTACGAAATTCTAAGTTTTGCCAGTATCAATGTCTAATGTTAGGTATCACAAAAGTTCTATGGCTTAGCATGACTGACTCACATTGGATTTTTCTATGTTCTCTGTGGTTCAGTTGCTTTAACTCCTAAGGAAAGCTTTCATGAGAACACCTTACAAAAGGATGCTCTACCTTCGCAGATGAACTAACGGATAAATCAAATGTGGTTATGCACAGGCAATGGAATATTATTCAGTCTTTTAAAAAAAGGAAATCCTGGGGTATCTGGGTGGCTCAGTGGTTGAGCATCTGCTTTTGGCTCAGGGTATGGGGTGTGATTCCGGGATCGAGTCTGGCATCAGGCTCCCTGTGAAACAGCATGCTTCTCCCTCTGCCTGTGTCTCTGACTCTCTCTCCGTCTCTCACGGATAAATAAATTTAAAATTTTTTTTAGAATATAAATTAAAAGGAGAAAAAATCCTGTCATATGCTACAAAATGGGTGAACCTTGAGGGCATCATGCTAAATGAAATAAGCCAGTCACAAAAAGGCAAATACTGCAGGACTCCAGTTATACAAGGTATCCAAAGCAATTGAACTCCTGGAAACAGAAAGGAGAATGGTGGTGGCCAGGGGCTGGGGGTGGGAAGTGTGAAGGGGAGATGTTACTTAATGAATACAGTTTTACAAGATCAAAGTTTTACAAGATTAAAGAGTTCTATAGATCTGTGGCACAACCATATGAATATAGTTCACACTACTGTACCAGAGACCATTAAAAATGGCTGAAATGGTAAATTTTGTGTTATGTGGGTTTTATTTTATTTTATCATAATTTAACAAACACACTCACTCCCTTCCCTCTGTTTTGGATATTCTGCATTTCCAATTCAACAATTTTGACATTAAAAAGCAAAACAAATAATTCAGTGAGTTTTCTTTTCGAAAATGAAAACCCTTCCAATTAACTGCTTTGAAGATCCAAGAAGAATTACAAAGTACTTGAAACCATTGCTTGTGACAAACCTTGTCACTTTAAGCATGCATGACATTTCCATAGCAGGAAGGATCCCCACATTCTTCTCGAATGGTATGCGTGGTATGCTGGATTGCCTTTTAAATCAAATGAGGCTGCTGATATGTAGCCCTTTAGCAAAAGAAGAATATATCACAAGACAGTCTTAGAGACTGAACACTGTGGCTATTATCACAAAGGCAGCGAAATGAATAATTCATGCAGAGAGGGAGTGTACAAGTGTTTGGAACAACTGTGACTTCATGAATGGCTCCTGCACTGGCTCCCTCTCTACCAAAATTCTCTTTACTTTCCCATGACTCCAAACACTGATCCAGCATGCATTCCTCCAAAATGTAAAAGTTACTCTAAGGAAAGAACATTTGAGAAGGACAGAAATAACTCTTAAATTAACAGAGCAAAAAAGGCAGGGTTAACTTTCTTTCAGAAAGGGCTAACCTCAAAGAAAACTAGGCATTTTTTATTTCACCTTTCTACTGTTAAGAATGATGACTTGAGGGACGGGCTCAAACTTCCAAGGCTATTCTCCTGTAAAGAAATGTAATGAGGGGAAGCTGGTTGGCCCAGCAGTTGAGGGTCTGCCTTTGACTCAGGTCATGATCCCAGTCAGGGAATCAAGTCCCGCATCAGGCTCCCTGTGAGGAGCCGGTTTCTCCCTCGGTCTATGTCTCTGCCTCTCTCTCCCGTCTCTTGTGAATAAATGAATAAAATCTTGAGAAAAAATGTAATGAACGTTTCCGTCTCTTGGGCCTTTGACATTAAGAAACAGGTACTTGGGCAGCCCAGGTGGCTCAGCGGCTTAGCGCCGCCTTCAGCCCAGGGCGTGATCCTGGAGACCTGGGATTGGAGTCCCTCATCGGGCTCCCTGCATGGAGCCTGCTTCTCCCTCTCCCTGTGTCTCTGCCCCCCACCTCTGTGTGTCTCTCATGAATGAATAAAAAAAATCGTAAAAAAAGAAAAAAAAAGAAACAGGTACTATATAACCACATTTCCCAGTAACTCAAGACTCCTTGGTTTTTGGGATCTAGGATTTTGAAGGACAGTTTCCTTTGAATTTCACCGCAGGTATTATTCAGGCACATGAAATTGCAAATGAGATAAGAAATATATTTGCATAGTTTCCAGGTGATTTGCAGGCTCTTCCACAAAACTGCAGTGGATTTTTTTAAAAAAAAGGGAAAGCTCATTTCAGAAACCCATTTGGGCATGCCAGATTTTCTTACTTCAGCCCCATCTGAATGAACTCACACATGGTGTCACTGCTACCAACCCAGAGCACTGGCCTGGAGGTACAGATCAAAAAGCAGAGAGAATCAATCCGTGAAACTTTATCCTGGGAAAAGCTCTCCATGAACATACCAGCCTAGGAGAGGCCAAAGTAGGCATGTACATGCTGGTGATGGTCTGAGTAATGAATAAAGCAAAGATGCCAGTGCAAAGAGTCATCAGTTTAAGCAATAATCTGTGGCCCCAAGCTGAAATCGGCAAACCCTATAAATTCCTCAAATTCACATGCTGTTGAGCAGACAGGTGCTTAAACTATGATGTTGGCAAGGCCTGATTCTGCCCTTTTCATCCCTCATTGTCCATCATTCCCAAATCTAGCCACAGGAAATGCTAATAAAAATGCTTTATATTAGCTTTATTATTAGCTACATGGTATTCATTCAAGGGAGTTTTTAAGATCTCTTCCTCTCAAAGATGTCCATGTTTTAATAGGAAGCACTAAAGATCTCTGAGACACCAAAAATAAACCCTAACTAGAGTACTGGAGGTTCCTAGAAGCCAGAGATGACTTCTCCCAATGGCTAAAGCCTGCCCCTTCCTTCCTTGTGGACAGCACCAGGCTCCCAACATCAACCCTGATGCACCACGTATGAACTACTTCTCTCTGATATAGCACAAAGGCCCCATGTGAGCATCATCCCCCTCTCAAATTGGGCAGGGTGGGCTACATGCATGGCCATGAGAATGGGCATCTGGAATCTTCAGCCCAGGGTTCAAACTTAGCACAAAAAAGCAGACAGCAGGACCTCCTCAAACCAGTCCTGTCTTGTCCTTATCTAAAGAAAGAAACACAAGAGACACATTTAACAACTGTTAGAACTAGCTGGCCCCTCTGGCTTTCTAGTGACCCAATACCAACACAGGGCATCCCTCTAAACAGTTCCAGAATTAGAACCAGCATCTCTACCTAGAAGCTGCAAAGAGAGAACAGAGCTTTGATTGAGTGTCCCTTGGGATATTATTTAGATCTACGTGGTCTGAAAGAGGCACACTGTGTACATTAAAACCAAGTGGTATGGGATCCCTGGGTGGCGCAGCGGTTTGGCGCCTGCCTTTGGCCCAGGGCGCGATCCTGGAGACCCAGGATCGAATCCCACATCGGGCTCCCGGTGCATGGAGCCTGCTTCTCCCTCTGCCTGTGTCTCTGCCTCTCTCTCTCTCTCTGTGACTATCATAAATAAATAAAAATTAAAAAAAAAAATTAAAAAAAATATATTAAGAAAACTAGCCCTTTAAAAAAAAAAAAAAAAAAACCAAGTGGTAGAATTAGGGACAATTCCTGCCATTAACAGCCAACATTCCCTATGTGTGTGGGGGGGAGGTGGGGGGAGTCATGAGTCAAAAGGGGTGTGTGTGTAAAAGTAGTAACAGTTGTCCCTTATTGCATAAATAATACAAGTAACCCCAGGCTTTAGTATTCTCACATATAATTTGGAGAATTCACAGGTTCTCTAGAGGGATGCCTTGGGGCTTATAGATCAAACCCCTAAACCTAATTCTGAATTGTGGTAACCCACCATGCCTAATCTCTTCCCTCCCTACCTGCCCAGCAGAGAGCCAAATCCCAGAATGAAACAAAGGGAAAAGCAGCAAATGCAAAAGGAGGACAAGGAGTATCATGGTCGATCTTAAACCACGCAGGGGAAGTACAGACATTTCAAAAAGAAATACATAGAGGAAAAGAGAAACAAAGGAGAGGATAACAGAACAGGAAGAGGGCACACTATGGCAGACACTTCACACAGCACAGAGGATATGCACATGGGGATCCAAGGGACCTTCTCCTCAACCCAACAGAAGCCAAGAGTTACACAGTTTTATGGCCAATCCAATGGTACCATCTACCCCTTCTCATTATGCTGCCATGTGCGAAAGTGCTTTGTAAATTGTAAGGTCAGCATGAGAGGAGTTTGACTTTTAGGATGGCTCTCTGTCCTCAGTGCCAACTCCCCTAAGAATAGGTCTGAGGCTGATTAAAAGTCCTGAAAGAATATGCTACATAATCACTCTCTTATATCTATCTCCCAACCCCCTTTCCACTCTGTCACATTTGCCTGGCAAAATCCAATTCCTCCTTAAATCCAGTTATTTGCCTACACCCTGCCTGTGCCCACTCAGTCAACAGCAATGAAAGAAAAATACACCCACACCAACTATTCATTTTAATAATGGCCACCAACCTCAAGTGGGCCCTGAGTGCTGCCTGATTGATAATCATGATACATTTTGCTGGTCCAATTACTCTAAGATTCTCCCTAATGACTATTTCATCCCCTTTGCTCTTTCCTCAAATCTCCAATGCTTCTCATCCTCACTCTCAGCTTGACGGCTCACTAGCCTACTTCCCTGCATCACCACAGACTGTCATAACCAACTTTCCACAAGCCCCCACCATTACCTAAGTCCTCTTTATCTACATCTGTGCCTACATCACTCAGGATAGGCTAAGCTCATGCTCTAAGAACAACTTAAAGCAACAGGATGCTAGATGTCCATAATGGTCAGCCCCTAGGCTCCACTCTGTGTTGTCCCTACTCATGGATGTAGGTTGATGAGCAACCAGCCTTTGGAACAGTGCTGGGGGCCATGCACTGGGGGAAATAACTTTTCAGGATGTTCACACTGACAATTAAATGCCTACGCACAGAAATGACGTGTGTCGCTTAAAACAACATCAGTCATAAGCAGTTACATGACCCCACCATGACTTACAGAGCCAGCAAACAAAATCCTGCCATGTGTCAGTCAAGAAGGTAGAGAGTGAACTACATTTGACATTGGTGCTAATGACCTCCTATGAATTTGCTAAACTCCTAAGTAAGAGCAGCCCCCTTGTGTATTAGATCCTTCTTGCCTCATCAAAGACAACAGTTCTGTAACTGTCCCCAGTTTCTCTCATTTCATAAATGTTTCTCCCTCTACTGGATCATTCTTACCAGATGTACGTACCAATTGTATGATACATTACAATTACTTGGTTTCTCCTATCTCAAAAACAAAAATGAAAACCTTGACCTCATGCCTGCCCCCTTCCAGTGACAGCACCACTTCTGTTCCCAAACTCGCTAATTCCCCTCCTCCCAACCACTCTATTAAATAATGTGTCCCCTCTGTGCTATCCCTTCACCAAAAGGGTGCTCGCATATCAAGATCTACCATGACCTCACATCGCTACAGCCAACGGTATATTTTCCATCCTTATCTTACCTAAACTAGCAGCTGCATTGAACACAACACTCCTCTTGGGATACTTTTCATATTTGACTCCCAAGACACTCAGTTTTCTTGGTTCTTCTCCTACTTTCCTGGCCACAGCTATTCAGTCTTTCTTGGTTCCTTCTGTGTGCCTTTAACCATCAACAATAGGGTATCCCAGGGCTCAGTGTTCAGCTGGCTCCTATTCTCTTCTACAGCTCCCTGCCTTGGTGGTCTCACGTGAGCTCACAATTCTGTATGCCATCTATACACTGATGACTCCCAACTGTCTAGCTTCTGCCTAGATGCTTTTAAACTAAGAGATACTCAGCTATCCAAGTGAGTATGCAATAATGCCACATGGATACTGTCTTAGTCCGTTCAGGCTGCTGTAACACAAACACCATAAACTGGATGGCTTATAAACACAAACATTTATTTCTCACAGATCTGGAAGCTAAGAAGTCCAAGATCGTGGTGCTGGCAGATTCAGTGTCTGGTGCAGGCCCACTTCCTGACAGCCATTTTTTTGCTGTAGCCTCATAGGGCAGAACACAGGCAAGGGATCTCTCTGGAGTCTCTTTTATAAGAGCACTGATCCCATTCATGAGGGCAAAGCCTTCATAACCTAAACACCTCCCAAAGGTTCTACCTCCTAATAGCATCATCACTTTGGGGTAAGGATTTTATAACACATGGGGGCACCTGGCTGGCTCGGTCAGTAGAGCATGCCACTCTTGATCTCAAGGTTGTTGAGTCTGAGCCCAAAACTGGGTATAGAGATTACTTTAATTTTTTTTAAAAAAGGACTTTAACATGAATGGAGGGTGTGTGTGACACAAGCAGTCTATAGCAGATGTCTAATTTTAAGAATTTTATTAAGAAATGGGTAGCTAGAGGGGCACCTGGGTGGCTCAGTTTGTTAAGCATCTGCCTTCGGCTCAGGTCATGATCCCAGGGTCCTGGAATAGAGCCCCATATCGGGCTCCCTGTCTAGCAGGGGGGTCTGCTTCTACCTCTCCTTCAGCCTGCCCCTCCTGCTGTTTGTGCTCTCTCTCTCAAATAAATAAAATCTTTAAATAAAGAAATGGATAGCTTGAATAGGAGTATCATCTAATCTGTCTTTTGGATGTGGAGACTGCCAGGCTCCCAGAAATAAACTAAGTCCCCAATGGTCAGAAAGAGGAAGAATTCTGGTCACCTGATGCTCTTTATTTTTTTTAAGATTTTATTTATTTATTCATGAGAGAGATGGGAGGGGGGGCAGAGACACAGGCAGAGGGAGAAGCAGGCTCCATGCAGGGAGCCCGACGTGGGACTCGATCCCGGGTCCCCAGGATCACGCCCTGGGCTGAAGGCAGACGCTTTAACTGCTAAGCCACCCAGGGATCCCACCTGATGCTCTTCTAGCCACCTCTCCACCTCCACTAAAAGAATACTTCTGCCTGGGCATCATAATGGTAAAGATAAAGAGGAGGGTAAATCAAAACAGCAACCAAAAAATAAAACAATAACAAGATTAAGGATGTTTCTAGTAAAAAATGGAAAACACCTAGAATAACCAAGGAGCAATCCATAAAACCTTAACAGACTCTAGGGGATCCCTGGGTGGCTCAGCGGTTTAGTGCCTGCCTTTGGCCCAGGGCATGATGCTGGAGTCCTGGGATCGAGTCCCACGTCTCTGTCTATCATAAATAAATAAATAAATCTTTAAAAAAAAAAAAAAAACGTTTAAAAAAAAAAAAAAACTTAACAGACTCTCAAACTTGATCCACCGACTTTGTGGAGATCTCAGGTAACTCTAATATGGAGTCAACTTCATTCTCAAAGACATTCCATCCACAGACTGCATACCAGAAAGGGATTTTAACTGAACAGGTGCTTTGGTCTCTGGAGCTGGTCAATTGGTGAGAAGGCTTGAGAGAGAACATTTGCAGCATTGCTAGGAGTAAGGTTTGCCAAATGATCACCTCCCTCCTGACATGTACAATTTCACTTTGGCTTCACCTTTTTTACTTCCCAGCAACATGACAAGGTTAGTTTCACAGCAAGAAGCCCATTTCTTTCAAATCCAAATGGACAACTTATTAAGGATTTGAAAGGCACTAGCAACAAAAAGTAAAAGCTTGGTTACCATGCCTGAGCAAAGGTCACCTGGAGTGCTATCACATAACCCAGATCATTTTCTTAAGGTGCCAAGTCCTCATGTCCATACAAGTTACAATGCTGTAGCACAGACACCTACATAGGCATTTCATTGTGCCAAATGTAACTCTATTGAAAAAATTAAGTCACAACGTTAAACTCAATGTACTTAACTATTCTTATTGTGTTTCCCTGTATGAGAGATGTAATAGGGACGCCTGGGTGACTCAGCAGTTGAGCATCTGCCTTCGGCTCAGGATGTGATCCCAGAGTCCCGGATCGAGTCCCACATCAGGCTCTCTGCATGGAGCCTGCTTCTCCCTCTGCCTGTGTCTCTGCCTCTCTCTGTGTCTCTCATGAATAAATAAATAAAATCTTAAAAAAAAAAGAAAAGAAAGATGCAATAATTGGACCAGATCATTTTTAATAATGCCCCCCTCAGATAATTCTTACACAGGAGGAGCACAAGCCACACGTACGGAAAAACAATGGCTCAGACAGTGCCTTGGATGTTCTTCTAATGGTCTGGGACTATAAAGCAGTTTAAAAAGGAGGCAAAACACAGGAAGCCAACTCTGACCATAACAAGTATTAAACTAGTGATATGACAAGTTATTAGTCCTACATGATCACCATTAATGTGTATTACGTCTATGTATAAAGAATGCACATAAAACCTACAGAATGAAGACTAAAAAGCAAATGAATACTAAAAATTATTAGCAACATTTACTTTCAGTAACAACGGAGCAGGTAGTTGGGGCCAATACACCCACTGAAAATAACAGCTGAGCAAAGGGGAAGAAAATATCTTAAAAAGGTACAAAAGAGCTATTCAAATTGTGGGTAACCACTGAGTACCAAGTCTAAAGGTGGGTGGGAGGACATACATGGGGAAGTTTTGCTCAGATACAGTTGCAGTTGGCATGATGAAATGCATAAACCCCTATACAGAGGTCTGTCTAGGCTACAGGATTGTAACTTGTGTGGAAATACAGACTTGGCACCTTATGAAAATGATCTCGGTTATGTGTGCTAGCACTCCAGGTGATCTTTGCTTAGGCATGGTAACCAACCTTTTACTTTTTTGTCACCATCGCCTTTCAAATTCTTAATAAGTTGTCCATTTGGATATGAAAGAAATGGGCTTCTTGCCGTGAAACTAACCTTGTCATGTTGCTGGGAAGTAAAAAAGATGAAACAAAAGTGAAAACACGACTGTATTTGCGGATACTCTCGGAAAATGAGAGGATGAAGGTTATTTCTGATGGCCTCTCGGGGAGAAAAAACAGAAGTTGGGGCCCAGTAAGAATAGACTATCTCATCTGGGGATTAAAAAAAAAAGCAGACTGAACAGAAAGTAACTAGCCCTCATAGGGACTTACAGCCAAGCTTCAAGTCATCTGGGTGGCTCAGATGACTTAGATTAATAAGAGGATTCCAGAAAGCTAGTACCTTCAGGCATCTGACAGCAGAAAACAAAAACATTCTTTAGGGGCATAAGGCATATTAGATTTTCAAACACAATATCCAGATATAATCAAATGTAACCGTTTATGCAAGAAGAAAAGAAATCGCGAGCAAGAAAAAACAGAAACAAGACACAACAGAAAAAAAAGACTCCAAATATTAGAACTGTCAGAATTGGACTGTAAAATAACTACTCCTGACATAAGGGGCTAAGAGCCAAACTTAAAAATTTCATTAGGGTTGGGACGCCTAGCTGACTCAGACCAAAGAGCATGCAACTCTTGTTCAGGGTTGTGAGTTCAAGCCCCATGTTAGGTATAGAGATACTTAAAAAATAAAATATTGAAAAACAATGTATCAGTAGGGAACTAGAAATTATTCTCTTTTTAATGACATGGGTGTGAGAAAAAGAAAATATCAGTTCTACATGTGAAAATCAATCTTTTTTAAATTAGGAGCTCAACAGATTAAGAAAATTAGTGAGCTGAAAGGTAAATCGGGTGGATAGAAGCATTCAGAACAAATTACAGAGAGGCATAAGGATGGACAAAAGTGCCAGAGTAAGAGGTATGGTAGTTTCTAAAGATAGGACACAACAAGCCATGCTTCCCAGTATTCATGAACTTGTGCCATCCCCTCCCAAATTAAAGCTTAGTCAGTTTTCAAGTTCTGGTTAACTTTAACTAAAGGAACAGAGTCAAAGCGATACCGGAGTCAAAGTGATACCATATGAGTTCTGGGCTTATTTCTCAAGGAAGCCTGACCACTTCGATTTTTCCAGAAGCTCTTTTAGGAGCCTAGAGTTGCCATGTAAGAAGCCTTTCTGTCGGGATCCCTGGGTGGCGCAGCGGTTTGGCGCCTGCCTTTGGCCCAGGGCACGATCCTGGAGACCCGGGATCGAATCCCACATCGGGCTCCCGGTGCATGGAGCCTGCTTCTCCCTCTGCCTCTGCCTCTCTCTCTCTCTCCCTGTGACTATCATAAATAAATAAAAATTAAAAAAAAAAAAAAGAAGCCTTTCTGTCCTGCTGGAGAGACTACATGGAGAGACCATGACTAGAGGCCTAGTCCTAAGATTTCTTGTCACCTCTATCGAGATCGACCTTCCAGTTGTCCCTATCCAGGACACCAGATATGTCAGTGAGGGCATTTTCAATGTTTGAGCTGCATATGCCTTCTGTCTGCAGTCTCATGACAGATCCCAAGCAAAAGCAGAAGAATTACCAACTGAGCCCTAATCTACCAACAGAATTTTGAATAGTGAAATGGTTGCTGTTCCAAGCCACTAATTATTAGGGACTTGTGTGCAAGAACAGGTAACTGAAACAAATATTTTACTGGAGATAGAAGAATGAGAAAATGGACTAGGAACAATCTAGAAAGATAACAGTCGAGAACTTTCCAAAATTCACTCAAGATTCCACTCTCAGATTCCAGAAGCTCTAATAAACCCAAAAAGGGTATATGAAAAGCTTTCGACACAACATAGTAAAAACGCAGAAAATTAAAGATGCAGATAAAATTTTAAAAGTAACAAACTAGAAAAAAATAAAAATAAAAAATAAAAGTAACCAGAGGAAAGAGGCAAATTATATCCAAAGCAACAATAATAAGGGGTGCCTGGCTGGCTCAGTCAATGCAGCCTGCAACCTTTGATCTTGGGATTGTGAGTTCATACCCCACATTGGGTGTAGAACTTACTTATAAGTAAAATCCTTAGGGATGCCTGGGTGCCTTCAATTCAGGTCATGACCTCAGGGCTTCCTGCTGGGGGGGAGGGGGTCTACTTGTCCTCCCCTTCTCTGTCCCTCACCCCTGCTCATGCGCGCGCTCTCTCTCAAATAATTTTTTTTTTTAAAAACTAAAATCTTGGGATCCCTGGGTGGCGCAGCGGTTTGGCGCCTGCCTTTGGCCCAGGGCGCGATCCTGGAGACCCGGGATCGAGTCCCACGTCGGGCTCCCGGTGCATGGAGCCTGCTTCTCCCTCTGCCTGTGTCTCTGCCTCTCTCTCTCTCTCTGTGACTATCATAAATAAATAAAAATTAAAAAAAAAAACTAAAATCTTTAAAAAGGAGGGGACAATAATTAGACTGATGACTGTCCACAAAAAAAATTACTGGGGGCACCTGAGTAGCTCCGTGGTTGAGCATCTGCCTTTGGCTCAGGTCATGATCCTGGGGTCCTGGGATCAAGTCCCACTTAGGGCTCCCCGCAGGGAGACTGCTTCTCCCTCTGCCTATATCTCTGCCTCAATCTCTTTGTTTCACATGAATAAATAAATAAAATCTTTTTTAAAAATTACTGAAGTTGGAAGGCAATAGAATGATATCTTCAAAGAGCTAAAAGGAACTATTTGCCAACTGGGAATCCTATAAGCAATGAACACACCGCTCAAGAATGAAGGGGAGAAAAATACTTTTAGAATAACAAAAACTGAAAAAAAACATCACTAGCAGAACTACATTAAAGGAAATAGAAATGATGTTTTGTCAAGCAGAACAATTAAAACAACTCCAATTTATTTGAAAATTAAATAATATCTAAGTAACTCAAAGGTCAAAGAAAAAAAGTAAAAAATCAACAATATTTCAAACTGTATAACAAACTTACATCTTCAAATGTATAGATTAAAGCCTAAACTACTTAAAATAAGAAATATGTATGTTAGAGGGGTACCTGGATGGCTCAGTCGGTAGAGCATGTAACACTCTTGATCTCGAGGTCATGAGTTCAAGCCCATGCTGGGTGTACAGCTTACTTAAGAAAAGGAAAGAAAGGAAATAAATATAATATATATGTTATTTTCTAAGAACAGCTAAAAGTTACAAAGCTAAGTATGCATCTCAAAGCATTAAGACCAAAACTAGGGCAGCCCGGGTGGCTCAGCGGTTTGGCGACGCCTGCAGCCCAGGGTGTGATCCTGGAGACCTAGGATCGAGTCTCATGTCGGGCTCCCTGCATGGAGCCTGCTTCTCCCCTCTGCCTGTGTCTGTGCCTCTCTCTCTCTGTGTCTCTCATGAATAAATAAATAAAATCTTTAAAAAAAAAAAAGACCAAAACTAAACCAAAGAAAGCACAAAGAAAGAAATCCTAATGAGAGCAGAAATTCAATGGAAAACCAAGCATAAAATAGTAACAATAGGCAAAAGTGTGAATTGGCCATTTGAGAATATTAATAAACATGCTAAACCTCTGAATGAAAACCGATGATTAAAACAGAGAAAAAAGACATAACTGCAGATAGTGAAGATTAGAAAGCATATTTAAACCAACTTTATCCCAAAAAGTTTAAAACTTTGGACAACTTGGGAAAAATTCTCAAAAAATACAACTTACAGAATCACAAGAAATATAAAACCTAAACAGTCCGTTAAGAAACTGAATCAGTAATTAAAAACTTTCCTACAGTAAAAAAAATAATAATAAACTGCATACCTAGATGGCTTCACCATCAAGTTCTACCAAAAATTTACGAAAGCAGTAACACTTAACACAAGATTTAAGGCTAAATTATACAAACCTATCCAGAGAACAGCAGCAAAGGGCACGTCCAGAGCTTGGAGTTTAGATTGAGCCAAGTACAAAAACACAACTAGAGCTATGCAAGAGCTGAAAATTATAGGCCAGTCTCATTCCTGATCAGATTTAAAAATCTTAAAGAAAATATCAGGCACATCAAATCCGCATTATTTCAAAAGGACCATATACCTATTCAAATTGAATTTAAATCTGGACTCCACCCTTCATTTCTCTTCAAAGTCAGTCAATATAATTGGCCATATTAATAGAGTAAAAGAAAAAAATCAGATTCTCATCTTGATACAGAAAAAGTGACATCTATTGATTAAAAAAGTAACTCGAGCAACAGAAGGAAAATTCATCCTCTAAAAGAAGATAACATGCCAAAACCTGTAAGAAACATAATACAGGTAAAATCTCAGAAGCATTCCCTTTTAAAAAGGGGAATGAGACAAGGCGTCTACCATCATTTCTTCTACTCAACAGTGTACTAGAAGTCTTGGCCATGACAGTAAAGCAAGAAAAAGATATAAGGGTTAAAAAGGAAGAAAAACGTAGTATTATTGACAGATGAGAATACTATGTTCATAGAAAAAAAAAAAATCAAAGGCCTCACTATATTACTACACTTTTATTTTTATTTTTTTTAAGATTTTTTATTTATTTATTTATTCTTGAGAGATAGAAGGAGAGACAGAGCCAGAGACACAGGCAGAGACAGAGCCAGAGACACAGGCAGAGGGAGAAGCAGGCTCCATGCACCAGGAGCCCGACGTGGGATTCGATCCCGGGTCTCCAGGATCGCGCCCTGGGCCAAAGGCAGGCGCCAAACCGCTGCGCCACCCAGGGATCCCCTATTACTACACTTTTAAAGGGCTTTTATTACCAAGATTATGGACTATAACATCAAAGCTCAAAAAAATTTTTTAGTTTTTTATATACTAGCAATTGTTAGAAATAAAGTTCTGATAAATATGCCATTTTCATCACATAAAAATCTATTAAGTACATGGAAATAAATCTAACAAATTATGTACACGATCACTATGCAGAAAATGGTATCACTGAATCTGTTGAGCAAATAAAGGCAGATGCAAAATACATGCTATATTAATCTATTCACATAAAGCTTAGAAATCAGCAAAACTACATAATTTACAGATAAATATCTAGATAGTAAAATTAAAAAGCAAAACAAAGGAGGGATTTTCATAAAGCTAGGATATCTCTGGGAGAAAGGGCAAATGACTAGAGGGAAAAGAAGGCTTCCAGGTTCAATTTCTTGGCCTCAGTGGTGGTTAGATGGGTGCTTGTTTATAGTATCTCTTTCAGCTGCACAGTTTCTACCACATTTCTGCAAGTATACTGTATTTCATACACAGGCCTGTATACATGAAAGGTTTTGAAAAAATCCCCAAAGAACCATCTACCAAACAGAGGGGAAGTGGAGATCCATATGGTAAATGGCTCTTTGAGACATAAGGATAAACTAATTTGGAACAATCACTTTGAAGAAACACTTAAAATGAAGTGTTTTTATTAAAAAAAAAAAATACAAAACAAAAAAAAAAACGGAGGACTAACAGGAAGGAAGCCAGTCTCCCTACCAGGGCAGCCAAAAGCATGGTTTTAGAGTCAAAAGTTTCAATCTTAGTTCTACCACATTCTAGCACTGCAGTCTTGGGAAGGTTTGGTGTTTTTTTGTTTTTTGTTTAGCAAAGTCTAGTTTTCTGTACTGCAAAATAAGGATTCCACTTAACTCAGAAAGATTAGAGAGAATATATCTGCAGTGTCTTGTCACGTAACAGAAGATCAGTAATGAAAACCGCTTTTGTAATTATCTCTGCTATAACTAGAAGGTGAGTGCCTCCCTATTATTAGTAAGTTTACAGTCTTGAACTGACACGTAAGGTTCTGACCAAAGGTATTACCAGTCATTCGGTTAATAAAAATTGATCATCAGGAACTACCTCACTTGAAATCATTACTAAATGACAAGTTTTACAGAAATCTCAATAAATTACATTTAATACATTCAATAAATATGGTTTTAGTAGGCTGCTCCAACAGTTCCTTTCTGAAAAGAATTATAAGAATCCTTTTTACATGTGTTTGTTATATGACCACAGTATAACCTGTACATAAAAAAAAGAGTCTTCACAGTATGAAAGCTTTAAGGACATAGATGTCACACAGCACTAATGAGTATTTATCCACATTAGTCCAAAAGTATTCAAATCCACAGGTATTCACCACAGCAGCGTGAGCTGATCATGAGCGCTCAGCCCATCTCATTCATACGCAAGCCATAGCACAAAGAACCATGGCCATGGAAGATACATTCAACCTGTGAGAAACAAAGTAGTAACAGGAAAAAAGAATGCGTCTAAGAGACAAACAGATCTGCTCACAAATCCAGGCTCTACCATTTCCTAATTAAACATTCTCTTTAAGCCTCGGTGTCCAGAGTTGTCCCAATGAAATAAAACCAATCTCAAAGGACTGTTGAACAGAAATTCCTCACTGCAGAACTGGGGCGGGGCGGGGGGGGGGGGGGACCGACCATCATTCTGCGGAGTAAGCCACCTCTTAACTCAGATATCCCACCCCACCAGATTGTGCCTGCTTTTTCACATAGGTGTTTCTTTGTTAAGTGTCTCATAGAAGTTGACTAATAATACAGCCATTAATTAGACTAATAATAAGCCATCAGTACAAAATTAAAACCCCAGCACAAGGAATTAAAATCCCAGAAATTCAGAGCTGCAGAGAGCGAGCCCGGAGACTACCAGATGCTCTAGACATAACCTGGTGCCATCTACCTGGGCTTACATTTTTTACATAGATGATCACTACAATGTGGTTAATTGTTAAGGATTTGTTAAAGGTCTAGAAGAGTAATTCTCAACCCCGGCTAAACATTACAGTAGTTTAAACACACATGCACACGTTCCACCTTCAATCAGAATTGAACCAGAAATTTGAAGTAGAACATGGGTGTTAATCATTTTGTAAACCTTCTCCTGGTGATTCTAATGAACAGCAAGGGTTGAGACCACCAAAGCAGAAGAAAAGACAGCAAAGAAACCTGTCAGTACTTCATAGTCAAAAAAATTGCCTTAATAATCATGTGGCCCTTTTTCTATCCCACTAAAAATGAGTCAGATAAAGAGCAACCCAAGAGATCCAGGCTGTATTTAAACAATTTCACAATCAGGGGACCTGGGTGGTACAGCCAGTTAAGCATCTGACTACTCTTGGTTTTGGCTCAAGCTGTGATGGAGCCCTGCATTAGGCTCCGCACTCAGCATTGAGTCAGCTTGGGATTCTCTCTCCCTCTGCCCCTCCTATCTGTGTTCTCTCTCTCAAATCAATCATTTTCACAATCAAGAGTTATTTGATATAATGTAATTAAAGGAGACATACAATTAGCTTCTCTGGAACACTACTCATACAAAGAGCACATTTTGGTATTGTCATGTTAAGAAAAATGGAATGCTACTGCTTTTGCCCAGAGCTTTGCACTTTCTCTTGTGATTTTATCCATGCTAAACAGTGCATTAGAAAGTCACTCCAAGCGTAACATTTTTAGTTATCCCATATCAAAATGAAAAGTGTTAACAGACAGTGGCTATCAAAAACATGACTTTTGTTTTTCTGTACTGTCCACTTTGTACAATGTGTATTTCTACGCATGTTCCAGAGATTCTTGGTTTATTTTCTAAATTTCTCCTATAGAAATAAGTCGTTACTATAGTAATATTTACCCACCCTGATATTCTTTCCCATTTGCTTATTCTAGGGCTTTTGCACATAGCAACCACACAAATCTCTGCTGCAAGCTGCTCATAGCACTCAGATCCTTGGCAACATTCAGAAATGAATATATCTTTAAACTATGGGAACACTTAGCTGAATACCATAGTTTCAAATGTATTTAAAGTGCTTTTTGTGCAAAATCCATCCCAGATTTGTCAATTCTTACTATAAGTAACACATTTCCCTTTATCTTCACGCAGGTGGATGAGTCAAAAACTATAGCAGAATAAGCTGGCACAGGAGTCTGCTCATTATTAACGTATTTTGGAGTTGAAGACATTTACTCCTGGCATGTATAGCTAACGAGTGATTATTTAGTATACATGTATTTTCCTCCCCACAAAAGTTGCAAATAAACGGTATCTTTATGCAGATTGAGAATGGTCCTACTCTTTAGATAAGAACTTAGCAGTTACTATGGTAGAGTTTGAATCGATAGAGTATTAGTGGACTGCTACCTACGCTTTGTCAACATATTTTCCCTAGAAATAACTTATGTGGAAAGACAGTGGATATGATTCTTTGCATATAAGTTCCCGTTTGTGAACTCATAAAGGAGTAATAGATTAACACCTACCTGATTATCACAGGAGGGGAGTCCAGTTACAGAAAGGGTCATAAAGAGCACAATCACAGCCTCTTCTCTTAACTTTCGGTAACAAGGCTTTGCAGAAAGAATAATTAGTTATAGACATATGTGTGCACACACTCAAAATACGTGGAGATGTAAGTAGATATAAATGTGTGTATTTGTACACATAGAACTTTAAAATACATAGAATTTTACAATACATACAACCATACAGAACAAAGTAAAGTGTGGATAATACTGAATTAGCTAAAATCAAGATCGAGGACAGCGCCGGTGGTGCAGCAGTTTAGTGCTGCCTGCAGCCCAGGGCATGATCCTGGAGACCCAGGAGTCCCACGTCAGGCTCTCTGCATGGTGCCTTCCTCTCCCTCTGCGCGCCTCTCTCTCTCTCTCTCTCTCTCCCTGTCTCTATGAATAAATAAATAAAATCTTTAACAAAAAATAAAATCAAGATCGAAGCCCCCAAAGACCCTAATGAGTAATGTCTTCATTCTCTTTTTTTAAAAATTTATTTATTCATGAGAGACAGAGAGAGAGAGAGAGAGAGAGAGAGAGAGAGAGAATGAGGAAGAGAGGCAGAGGGAGAAGCAGGCTCCATGCAGGAAGCCCGACATGGGACTCGATTCCAGGTCTCCAGGGTCACGCCCTGGGCTGTAGGCAGCGCTAAACCACTGAGCCACCAGGGCTGCCCTTCATTCTCTTCTTAATGTTTATTCTAAGTCCATTTATAGTAGGAGGGAAAAGGGTTGAAAAAAATCACAATAGGGGAGTTTTTCCAAATAGTATCCACCAGCAGGTTGTCTCAGCCTAATGATTCGTGGTCTCTTGGGTGTATGATGGGGGCCTGTTACTCTGAGCTGGGTTTGCGATGAGTCACACAATGGCTGACTCACTTTCCTCCATGACTAACCAGTGCAGGAGTTTGTCGGTGAAGGACCCACAGCCCACCACAAGGCGGCACCCCAGGGAAGGAAGAGCCTAAGGTTAGTGGGTTCCAAGAGAAAAAGATTCTTTGGGCTGCGTGAAGGAAATAGCATATAGCCACAAAATATAGAATATGCAGCTCACTGATGAACCGGGGACTCTGTGCAGTCAAGTCAGCATCTGATGACAGAATTATCTTCAGTACATTGCAAAGGACTGGTTGAAAGACTTAAAGAAAAAAAAAGAGGTCTAAAAAGTTGCAAAGTGAATTTAACCTGTGGTCAGACCCCTAATACTAACATATAATTTGGAAGAAAAAGAAAAATATATTAAATGTTAGACTGATTTCCCATTTTCTATTTAAAAAGGGGGGGGGATCAAAATTCTTCAGACACAAGAATTTCACACTTGGACAAAAAGCTATCCTGGAATACCTGGGTGACTCGGTGGTTGAGTGACTGCCTTGGGCTCAGGTCATGATCCCAGGGTCCAGGGATGGAGCCCCACATTGGGCTCCCTTCTCAGTAGGGAGCCTGCTTCACTCTTTCTTGCTCCCTCTACTTGTGCTTTGTTCTCTCTCTCTCTCAAATACGTAAAATCATTTTTAAAAAGAGAACACTTTTCTTTTAAAACAGCATTTCTAGGGCATGAAACTTAAGATTCTCCCTCTCCCTCTGCCTCTACCCTCTTCCCTCTCTAAAAAAAATAAATATAAATAACACAGTATTTCTTTTTTTAAGATTTTATTTATTCATTCATGAGAGACACAGAGAGAAGGGAGAGACGTAGGGAAAGGGAGAAGCAGGCTGCTCAAGGGAGAAGCAGGCTGCTCGCTGGGAGCCTGATGTGGGACAGGATCCCGGAACTCTGGGATCACGCTGAGCCAAAGGCAGATAGTCAACCACTGAGCCACCCAGGCGTCCCTAAAACAGCATTTCTAAGGACGATCTAGATCAGTGCTCTTCAGAGTTTAATGTATATACCAATCCCTTAGGGATTGTGTTGAACTACAGAATCCAATTCAATAGGTCAGAGGTAGGGCCCAAGATGCCCCAATTCTAACAAGCTCTCACCTTGGAAATGTCAATTTCAGTTGCTTAGGAAATCGGGTCAGTAATTTTACATTAGCTCCTCAGTGACTGTGCACTTTTTAAAGGGACTTGGGGAGATATAATCCAAAAACTAGGCCCATTTTTCCCTGTATGACTAGAAAATCCACAGCATTGTGTGTACCTGAGTTAAAACCCAAGAACGTCAAGTTCCAAACAGACACGAAAATAGCACATCCAGTACCATGGCAAAATTATACCATCAAAGGAAGCTAATATTTGCTGGCGGCCTTTTACATGTCAAGCAAGCACTATGTGCTTTGGAGACATCATTTCTTTTCATTCTTCCATGTCAGAGGAGGCACCTGAGACAGAGCCTCTGCTCCAGGTCAGAATCTGAATTCACATTCCACCCCCATCTGTCTCTATGTGCTTTTATTTATTTCTATTTTTATGTTCCAGCTCTATGTATCCTATTCCCCACCAGGTGGTAGATGGGATCATTATTCCCAACTATTTCTCCCTCTGCATAATAGGGTTACTCATCCTTTTGACTGTCATGGGAAAGAAGTACATGTCCCCACTTCCTTGACTTTGGGTTTGGCCCCTATGACACACATTGACTAATGGAAATGTGAGCAGATATGGCACTAACCACCTCCAAACCGAGGTTTTAACTGTGTTGCGTGGTTTGGATTGTGCTCCTGCTCTTCACCAAGAGAACAGCATGTCCCAGATAGAAACTGTTCTTTCAGCATCACTTGTAATAATAAGAAAATTGGAAACCACCTTTTGTCTATTAAAAATGGTAATTACAAAGACACAGGCTATGGAAGAATACATAATGTCAAATAAGAAACCCCAAACTAGGACTGCAGCTGTGGAGAGCTGCAACATACACACGAACAGGGACAAAAGGACAAAAAGGAAATCTACCAAAATATAATCAAGATTTTGTTGGACTCCTGGATAACTTTTGTCCTCTTCTCTATTTACTACATGTCTGTTACCGTGGCACGCTGCTTCAATAAAATACAAATTCATCTTCAACTTTCAAATTTCAAGGCAAGACTTTATAAGACATACCATCAGACAATACAGGCCATAGGCACGCCTTGCCAAACTGAGAATGTCACAACTCAGAATCTTCTCTTTTTTATGTGCAATAAAAACTCACAGTTGCAAGTTACTAGCAGTGTGACCTTGTATAAATTAACCACTCTGCCTGTTTCCTCATCCATAAGTGGTCTTAATACTGACTTCTTTGGTTATTTAGCACATTAAATATGGTAATATATAAGGCACCTGACTTATACAAGCATTCAATGAAAGCACCTTTCTTTCACTACAGCTAATAACACAGAAAACAGATGTAATTATATCTGTTGTAGAAAGGGATTTATCAATGAAGCATTAACCGAAGATAATATTCAAGGCAATTTAAAATCCTCAGCAGTCCATGAACCTAGCTCTAAGCAGATTCTACAGCACACACCACTTTTAGGGACCTTTGATTACCCTGAGCCTACCCAGGTAATCCAGTACCATTTTTTTTTTTAAAGTAGGCTCCACACCCAATGTGGAGCTACAACTCATGGCCCTGAGATCACAAGTCACATGCTCTATACCTAACTGAGCCAGCTAAGCACCCCCAGGATAATCTATTTTATTTTATTTTATTTTATTTTATTTTATTTTATTTTATTTTATTTTATTTATTTTATTTTATTTTATTTTATTTATTTATTTTATTTTATTTTATTTTATTTTTTTAGGATAATCTATTTTAAAGACACCTGAGTAGCAACCTAATTCCATGTGCAACTTTAACTCTTCTTTCCTTTCCTTTATTTAACATGTTCCACAGGTTCCAGGAATTAGGACACAGAATTCATCTGCGGGCCATTATTCTACCTAGCTCACGGTGATACCACATGCATAACAACTCATTACTTCAGAAGCTGGCTGAAATCACAGATTCCCACAACAAAGCACCAAGGTGAATTGCTCTTTTCTATTTGTGTACTCTGATGTTCCCAGTGGTTGATCAACATTCAGTCTCTTATATCAGAAAAGCACATTTGCTTTTTTTTTTTCCAAGATTTTTTTAAACTGATTTATTCATGAGAGACAGAGAGCATAGGCAGAGGGACAAGTAGGCTCCCCACAGGGAGCCCGATGCAGAACTCAATCCCAGGACCCGGGGATCATGACCTGAGCCAAAGGCTTAAACACTGAGCCACCCAGGTGCCCCAGAAAAGCACATTTCTGTTAGAACCATATTTAAATGAATGAATGCTCTCCATCTATTCAGCCCTGCTTCAGGGCCAACTGCCAGGGCCACATCTAATAGAGAAGACTTAAGGGCAGTCTCAGTTCATGAAGCCCTCACCAACCCAGGGGAAGGGGATGACCAAGTGAAACCCCAGTAACACTGAAATCAGAACTTCCAAAGTTCTGTGGAGCTGCAACAGGTTGTCAGTGAAGGCTTTCCTGAGAAAGGCATTTGGGTGAAATGTGTAGAGAGGAAAGAGAAGCAAGGGCTGAAGGCACTGAGGCTCAGGCACATTCTGTCAAGGGTATAAGGAAACAGCCCCCTGGGCTGGGGAGCAGCGGAGTGGGCCCATGTCCCTGGGCTGCTGAATGGGAAGGCAGGAGAGTGCCATTTATGAACTCCAAAGGAGAGGAGGAAGCCAGCCTAGATCCTAAGGATCACAGGGGCCAAAAGGCCAAAGAACGAAGAAAAAGGACCTCAAAACTGGGCAGTAAATTGTTCCCCAGAGAAGCCAGAAAACTGCAACAAATGAGGGAAGAGGCGGAGCAGAGGAAGACAGAGGAAGGAGAAGGAGGGAGAGGACTTTTCTGGGCGGCCACCAAGCGCCAGCCACTGCATTTGTGCAGGACTATATAAGGAATGTGTGGAAAAATCATAAAGACAAAGAATTACGGGGGTTGCCAGAGGTTGGGAGGAGGGACCTATGAGAAGTTAGTATTTAATGGGGACAGAGTTTCAGGGTTTTTTTTAAGATTTTATTTATTTATTTGACAGAGAATGAGAGAGCTAGCACAAGCAGGCAGAGTCAGGCCGAGGGAGAAGCAGGCTCTGCGCTGAGCAGGGAGCCCAACAAGGGGCTGGATCCCAGGACTCAGAGTTCATGCCTGAGGGAAGGCAGATGCTTAACCATCTCAGCCACCCAGGCACCCCAGAGTTTCAGTTTTGCAAGACAAAGAAATGGGTTGGGGTAGACAGTGATGATGGGTACTGAACACTACTGAGTGATATACATAAAAATGGTTAAGATGGTAAATCTTACATTATGTGTATTTGGCCATGATTTTTTAAAATTGAAGGAAAAAGGAAAAGAATGAATGGAACTTGACAAAGGAGGGATTTCTCTGCTTATCAATTTCTCTTTCTAGCAGCCAAATATTGAAAAGAAGTAGTATGCGAGATTAAGTTAAAAAAAATCCTACAATAAGCTTGGACACCTTCATGGGCTAAGGAGAAGCAACAGTAAGGGAAATAAAGATAATATGGGATGACAGTGTACGTTCTGGAATAAATCCCAAAGAGGCAAACAGACTCAGAATCCAGAGAACATGTGGGGAGGGCAGTGGGGGGCGTAGGAGGAAGGAGGAGCTTTGGTGAGAGGTGAAGGACTCTCTTCTCCGGAGTGGAGAGAGGCGCCACCACAAGAAAGGGAGAAAGAGAGGGCTGGCTGTGAGGCAGGAGAGAAGTAAAGGATGTCAGAAGTTAGGGAGAAGAGAAACGGAGAACTGCAGTGTCCAAAAGAAAAGGGAATTGCTTCATCTGGATCCCTGACCAAAATTCTAGAAGTCAGTTGCACATGTCAAGGTTTCAAGGGAGAACAGTGAAGTCTCAGTTGTGGTTTTATCTCGAAGCAGCTCTGTTACTTTTGCTAAGTCCGTTAAACTTCTTAAACTTCTTAAACGACATCTCTCAAAGAGGGGGATTTGCTAAAATAATCCCACTGTCCCTTCCAGCTCTACATTTCAATGGTTTTATAAGCAGAGAGTTTATCCTTTGCACCGTGTCAGTTTACCTACCTACCCACCCACCCCACCAACCCCCACCCCCACCACCAAAGGAAAAAAAAAAAGGACTGAAATGAGAACAAAAGTCAAGGTGTATATCATTTAAATACCCTTGGGCTGATTTCACATCTCACTTTGAATAGTGAGAGCCACAACAAACAGATGGTTCCCGCTGACAGGAGATGTGTCATTACAGTCCTAATGATAACTGATGTTTTTACAGCTCTTTACTCTTTATAAAGTGCCTTCACAGACCAATCATTTGTGATCTTCCTCACAACAGCTATGTGAGATCGGTATGGTCCTAGTATTCTTCTATCCATTTTGCAGTAGAGGCAAGTGAGCCTGACAAGTTGGTGAAGTCCCAGGGTCCCAGAGCAGATTAAGTGACAAACCTAGGACTGACATGGGGACTCAGGACTCAAAACACAGGATTTTTTTTTTAAATTGTGGGGTACCTGGGTGGCTCAGTTGGTGAAGCGGCTGCCTTTGGCTCTCAGGTCATGATCCCAGGGTCCTGGGATTGAGCCCCCCCCCCCCCATTTCACTGATCCCTGCTCAGCACATGCTGATCCCTGCTCAGCGGGGAGCCGGCTTCTCCTACTTCCTCTGCCCTCCAGTCATGCTCTCTCTCCCTCTCAAATAAAAAAAAATCCTTAAAAAAAAAAAAAGAAAAATTGTTTCTTAGACACTGACACACAGTATCTAAGATTTCCCACTTGGTGTCACAAACATAGAAAACATAGGGGTCAAAAGAAATTTGCATAAGTTTGTGCTTTCACTTGATCCTGGCAAACAGTTTACTGAAATGCAAGTACAACCTTATCCATGTGATAAATGATTGGAATCCAAAGGGCAGAGATGGTAAAGGATTATTAGAACCCAACAGTTCCAATGTCCTAACAGTCTCAGGATGAGAAAAATGGAGGTCTCCTCTGGGAGGAACAGCATGTGGGAGGCCGAGGCAACACTAGAACTCAGAGCTCCCACCAAGCCTAGAGCTCTTGGCCCTGGCCAGGTCTTACATAGCCTCTAAGAAAAGTTAATGACAAAACTGCTCCTTCACACTGAAATGGTTCCAATTTAAATAATGTGAGGGGCTCATTCTCTCCTTTTTACATGTGCAAACCATATGGATGCTGCCTAGAAATGGGCCTAGGATTCTCTGGAGCAAATTCTCCTCACAAATGAGAGGGTTTGTAATGAGTCATGCCTCATTTTAGTACAAAAGCGAAGTAAATGTGTCCAGTAAGGAACCCATCTGAGAGAACCTGAAGTCAAGTGAGAGTGCCTCCATTACCTTTGTCTACCTAAAAAGTGCTTTTTTTAGACAAATTAAAATTGAAAAACTAAAAAAATGAAAATATTTTGAAGAGGACCATATTGTCCAAGTAGTCCTATTTTCCTCCTCTGGCAGTAATATTGTAATGAGTCAGCAGGTGCTTCACTGCCAAAATTACTTTTATCACAAAGCTAGGAAATGTGGAATGCCTCAACTGAAGACTTCAACAAGGAGAATAGATGAGGACATGAAAATGATGTATATTATGAAATTGCAGATCCCACCTTATATGCTTCATAGAGAAAAAAATAGTATGAGGCTTTCTTGAGACTAGAAAGGATTCAAGGACAAGAATGTCAAAGGGGAGCCCTTCTGAGGTGAGCAGAAATCTCTGATTTTCTTCCCTCAGGGCACTTGGGAGCTGCGAAGACTTGCCAAGAGAAAAGATTTCTACCGGGGGAAAAGTGATCAAAACTTCTTGGTGAACGTGCTAACATAGGCTAATGTGACAAATGCAAAATACCCACATTTGTTCAGTTCTGGAGCTGTTAAGAGGAAGACTGAGATATTAGGCCAAAAGCTATTCAAAGGCAGAGTAAAGTCTCTAGTTTCACAGTGTTTTGAGGACATTTGTACCAAAGGAGGAGTGAGTGCTCCCTCAAATACATAACCAGGTTTCTCTTCAAAACAGTTGCAAGAACTTAAAATCAAGGGGACAAGAAGCTAAGCTCAAGACCCCCAAAGGGCAAAATTTAATCTCCCACAGTTTTCCAAGGCCAAGGAGACAAAAAAGTCTTCTACAGTTTCAATGAAAAGCCTGGAAGAACCACACCTGAGAAGCACAGCAACCACAGCTGGACTGAGTCTTCCTAAAACTGCAACCTGGCCTTGACTTAGCTCAACTCCCAATGGTGCGACTCCTCACTATATTTACCTAACAGAGGAAAAGGAGGAAATCATCTCTGGAGGAAGATGTGCCACAGAACTAGTAAGATTCTGTCACACAAAATTGCTTGTTACAGGATTAAAACATTATAAGACTATTATGAGGTGAGAAAAAAAATTGTAAGAAAATGTAACCAAGGGGACCTGGTGGCTCAGTGGTTGAACATCTGCCTTTGGCTCAGGTCATGATCCTGGGGTCCTGGGACTGAGTTCCACATCAGGCTCCCCGCAGGGAGCCTGCATCTCCCTCTGCCTATTGTCTCTGCCTGTCTCTGTGTCTCTCATGAATAAATAAATAAAATCTTTAAAAAAAAGAAAATGTAACCAATAGTCAAGAGAGAACAAAGACAAGAGATGCAGACTCATAGATGCTCCAGATAACGGGATTCAGCAGACAAAACCTTTGAAATAATTGATTAGTCAAAGAAATTAGTCAAAGAAAATGAGACCAAAAAAGGGGAATTGGATGGAAAGATGGAGAATTTCAAAAAGGAACTAGAATCTAGGTCTACAGCCCTACCACCTTGAACACACTCAATCTCGTCTATAAAAATAATCAAATGGACATCATAGAAAAATAAAATACTTTAAATTAAGAAAAATATAATGTCTGAAATAACTCAGACGAGTCAATTAGCAGGGTTGGGTTTAATAGCAGGCTGGATGTAATAAACTTGGAATATAAAAGTTAATGGAAAACATCCCTATTAAAGCCCAAACAGAAGAGGGGAGGGGCACCTGGTTGGCTCAGTCCAGAGCTTGTAACTCTTGACCTTGGGGTTGTGAGTTCGAGTGCCATGTTGGGTGTAGAGATTTAAGTAATCTCTTTTATTAAGTAATAAAAATTAGGGCAGCCCTAGTGGTGCAGCGGTTTGGTGTTGCCTGCAGCCTGGGGTGTGATCCTGGAGTCCCGGGATCAAGTCCAACATCGGGCTCCCTGCATGGAGCCTGCTTCTCCCTCTGTCTGTGTCTCTGCCCCTCTCTCTCTGTGTCTATGAGTAAATAAATAAAACCTTAAAAATAAATAAATAAACAAATAAATAAATAAAAATTAAAAATAGAAAATAGAAAAGGGATAGAAAAAAATAGATCATAAAGAACATGGAAAAGGTCTGACCATGAAAGTGGTAGAGTCAGAAGAAAGTAACAGAACAGGGCAGTAGCAATATTTGAAGAGACAATGGCTGGGAATTTTTTTTAAGATTTCTTTCTTTGGAGAGAGAGAGAGAGAGAGAGAGAGAGCATGCAAGTGGGGGAAGAGACAGAAGGAAAGGGAGAATCTCAGCAGACTGCCCACTGAGCTCGGAGCCTGACTTGGGGCTCAATCTTATGACCCTGAGATCATGACCTGACTGAATCAAGAGTCCAACACTTAACTGACTGAGGCACATAGGTGCCCTGAGAATTTTCCAATACTGAGGAAAGACATCAACCTTTAAATTCCAGAAGGTCAACAGACCAAAGCAAGATGAACGTAAGGAAAACCAGACCTGGACTTGTGAATGTCAAATGTTTAGTACAAAAACATGGCAAGCACTAAGGAAATCATGTAGCAACCCCCAAACTTAGTCTGATACAACTTGGTCTTCCTATTATTGGAGGTAATGATAAAAAGTACACTGGGAGGGGCACCAGAACTCAACAGTAAAGTTTAAATTCTTTAGTAGGGTTATAGTCACTCTGCTCTTGACCAAGTACAGGAAAAGTCTACAATAACATAAATGTGAATATACTATTATGGATGGTTGCCTCTTGGTTTCTACCTGGCCACAGATTGCATTTCATGAACCTTATAATGTGACTTCATTTTATGCAATCAAAAATTTTTAATCCCAGCGGTGCCTGGGTGGCTCAGTTGGGTAAGCATCTGACTTCAGCTCAGGTCATGATCTCAGGGCCCTGGGATCCAGGCCCTGCTCCACGGGGAGTCTGCTTCAAGATTCTCTCTCCCTCTGCCCCTCCCCCACTGCTAGTGTTCTCTCAAATAAATAAAATCTGTAAAAAAAAATTTTAATCCTAGTAATAGTTTTATGGTAGAGTTTACTAAAATCAGGGGGAAAAAACACTGATGGAGTAGCAGAATAAGATGGGACTCTAGAGGTAAACAGTCCAACCCCTATGTTAGGGGATAACAAAACTGAAGACTGGAGCAATAAGAATGATGTGCACAGCACCCACAGCTATTTAGAAGCTGACTGGAAATCTTAACAGCATCCTTCTAACTTCTTTTTTTTTTTTCCCTTCTAACTTCTAATCCAGCCTTGTGATTCTAGCACCAGGCCAATCCAAGGTCAAATCTAATCCAAAGTGAAAATTCTTGGTGTACTGCTTTTACTTAATGAATATATATATATATTTGGACCAATAGTGATGGAAAAATCACTGCTACTGATGCAAAATACAACACAGTAGGTGCTCATTTACTGAGCATGTAGACATGGAGACCCGACATCATCACTGGGAAGAGCTCCTACACACACACACACACACACACACACACACACACACACAAGGACTTTGGTCATTCTGTGAACCCAATGTTCACAGGCAGAGCAGAAGAACATGTCAGAGAGGTAGAGAAGGGTGTGGCCAAAGACTATCACTTAAACCCCAGCAGTCAGGGACGCCTGGGTGGCTCAGCGGTTTGGTGCCTGCCTTTGGCCCAGGGCGTGATCCTGAAGTCGGGGGATCGAGTCCCATGTCGGGCTCCCTTCATGGAGCCTGCTTCTCCCTCTGCCTGTGTCTCTGCCTCTCTCTCTGTGTGTGTCTCTCATGAATAAATAAATAAAATCTTTAAAAAGAAAAACCCAGCAGTCAGGTTATTTCTGTGAGTCTCCATAACGCGATTAAGAACATGCACAATATCACCACACATGGTGGTTAATAACAGAAAATAGCCCACGTCGCCATACATAGGGGTGAGAGAAAACAAGAAGACAAGAGCTGACCCTCCGTACAGATTCTTTATTACCAAAGCACAAGGTGTCCCCTCAGCGCCCATAGCCTTTTACTTCACACAGTTCATATATTTTCTGAAGTGGGGATTAGTGAGTGTTCAGAGGATAAGAGGATGACTGATGAACCATCTAGTCCCTCTTAAATGTCTATGCTTTATGGGTTTTATTTTCTTTAATGATTTTATTTAATTATTTGAGAGTGAGAATGAGGGGGAGGGGTCCAGGGAGAGGGAGAAGCAGACTCCCCACCCAGCAAGAAGCCCAACATGGGGCTCAATTCCAGGACCCTAAGATCATGACCCGAGCCAAAGGCAGATGCTCAACCGAGCCACCTAGGCCTCCCAAATATATGCTTTTAAATTCTCACTTAAAAGCCGAGTTGTGCCCAAAACACCATTCAGTGTGGCATCTGAGGTTCCTTCTAAAGTTATCACCTTGAATATGTTAGTCATTTCCCTATCATAACCTTCTTCAATATAAATACTTAACTAATAATCCCTGATACAACTCAAGTCACTGTTCTGTATAGCTGTTTCAGTAAATCAGCTCTATGCTTACTCATGATTTTTGTACAGCTTTTGCTAGTATTTTAACCTTATACAGGAGGATGTGTATTCTCTCCCTGTCTCTCTCCCTCTCCCTCACTCTCCCCACCATATAGTACATATAGACTATGTATTTATATAATATACATTAATAGATATAACTTAGGAAGGAGCATTCACATTATGCAACATGTAAGGAATATTAGTATATAAAATATTTTACACTACTGTCTATTTCAAACTAGCTCTTGGGAAAACAAAAAACATGAATACCTGCATATGCTATCTCAATTAATATCCTACTTCAATCTGTTAAAATACCTTGATTTGCTCAATTGTTAATAGTTAAAACTACTGATTTTTCTAACTCAAAAGTAGGTATGGTCTTCTAAAAATATTGAACTACAGTCCCTTGATTTTATGTCATTTTACCTAAACAGCAAGGACAATACAAAGATTTAGTAAGAAACGGATTTTTTTAAGAAACTGATTTATAAATAGAGTACAGTGAGATATGAACTACATCTTTTGTTCTCTACAAAATAAAAGGAAAACACGCCATGAAAAAAATTTAAGATATCTTTTAACATAAGTGAAAGTTCTATTTTCACCCATAGATAGTAACACATCTGTTATTTTGACAGAGGATTACTTGGGTTGTGGATGTTTCATGCCTTTAACTGTGTCAGCGGCCAATCTAGGAATGGCACGTGGCAGAAGAAAAACATGTGAAAGGTCGTTAAGAGGTCATAAGGGGTCTTACAGCCCTTCAAGTGCCTCCTGTTTTACACTTTCTCGCCACTTCATAGTTCAGCTGTATCTCTAGGATCAGTAGAAATGGGCTTGAAGGAGGAAAAATCTAGATCTGTGTTCTTTACTTCTAACAGCTCTACTAAAACATACTATGTACTATGACAAAGTTCTGGAAAACTCAAACTGATCCAAGATTATTCTACTACCTCTGAAGTTGAGGTCATTTCATGTATAGTTTTCTAAGAATATTTATCAATATACATTTCATGTATATTTCAATTAAGCTCCTGCACCTGTATTGTAACCATACTTCCTCTTAATGTACACTAGTCCTTAAAAAGAATCCTTTAATTGGTAGTAAATCAGAAACACTGAACTTCATGTTTCATGCTCAGCAGTTGAGCATCTGCCTTCAGCTCAGGGCTTGATCCTGGGGTCCCAGGATGGGGTCCCACATTGGCCGCCCTGCAGAGAGCCCGCTTCTCCCTCTGCCTGGGTCTCTGCCTCACTCTGTGTCTCTCAAGAATAAATAAATAAAATCTTTAAAACAAAACAAAACAAACAAATAAACAAAAAGCAAAAGGTGGAGAGGAGCTGAGCCCTTGCTAGAAGAGCCAGCCCTCAACCCACCTCTTGGAAAACCTGCCCAGATCCAAAGAACTGCCCAGCTGAGTCCTATCCAAATTGTCAACTCACAGAATCAAGAGCTAAGCTAAATGCTGGTTCTTTTAAACCACTGATCAGGGGCACTTGGGTGGGGTCTGCCTTTGGCTCAGGTCATAATCCCAGAGTCTTGGGATCTAGCCCAGCAACAGGCTCCCTGCTCAGCAAGGAGTCGGCTTCTCCCTCTCTCTCTCCCCCTGCTCATGCTCACTCATGCACATGGCTCTCTCAAATAAATAAATAAATAAATAATAAAAATTTAAAAACCACTGACTAAAACAATATTGTGTTTGTTAAGCAGCAAAGGCTAACTGCTACAGTAAGGAATGGAGTCATTCAGTGAACACGTAGCAAATGTCTTCCTATGTAAACGAGTGCTCTCAGTAATTACTGGGGGCACAAAGATTAATATGCAATAGTGCTTACATTTAGTCATCCCCTCCAAGGACACTAATAAAGTGTGAATTACAAAATCTACTTAGAGGATAGGAAGGCTCACTCAAAGAAGAGGTCACATTGGAGCTGATTTTTAGGGGAAAAAATACGAAGTCATTGGTAGATAGGAATGGACGTCAGAAGCAGACAAGAAACAGCATGTGCAAAAGCACAGATGCAGGAAAGAACTCAAGGAATGTTCTAGGAATGGCAAATAGTTTAGGACAGATGGAGTGTGGGGAGGAAACGGCAGACGATGGAACAGGAAAAGCAGGTCGAAGGCAAATAATTAAGGGTATCCTACTGTAAATCATGCTAAGGAATGTGAATGCCTCTTGTAGGGTGTAGAGAGCTACAAATCACTTTTTAAATAGGAAATGACATGAGTAAGTCTGTGTTTTAGGCAAAAGCAAGCTGATGACAAGTGGGGGATTAGAGGCAAGGGGAAGAATCAGGGAGATCGGTTGGGAGGCTATTACTACAATCCCAAAGGCGACCTGAACCAAACTAAATATAGCCTCTAAGAGGGATAGGGACTGTGTGGGAGGAGGGAGACAGTGCCAAGATGTCTACTTTGGGATCCTGGATTCGTGGTAAATATATTAAGGCAGGAAAGCAGAAGAGCAAACTGAAGAGGAACGATACGTGTGTTTTATTAAGACACATGTCATCAGAGATCCAGTGGGAGACGTCCAGGGGGCAGGTAAAGATAAAGAGCCAGACCTTCTGCTGAAGGGCAGGTGGGGAGAACAGATGATAGACCAGGGGAGTCTTTTGAACACAGGGCAGGGGGAGAGGGACAACTGAAGACCTAAGAATGAACATGAACACAGAGCACTGAGAGGAAAAAAATACAGGTGAAGAGAAAAAGCTAATGAATGCCAGAGGGGCATTGATAATTTCAGAGGCAAAGAAAAGAAGGAGCATCCACCACTGGCAACTCTCCCTGGGAAGGGAAAAAGGGAAGGGTCATTCAGCAAGTCTGGATTATGAATTAAGGAAAAGTGGATACTCATCCATTATGCCACATTCTTTCCTCCAGCCAAGTCATCACCAGGCTCTTCCCTAGGGTTCTTCCCACTCTGGAGGGGCTCTGAGGACATAATCAGTGTTAGGGGGAGACCACAATAGGGGCCACTTGAGTAAGTGTCCATGAATCTTCTTGAAAAAACCCCTTTTTCAAACCCCTTCTCTGGCACCTGCTACAACAAAGAACATTTCCAACCTTCATTCTTGTGGTACTTATTTTAAATATGCTTATAATTAATATACTGCATTTTCCAAACGTATTGCCTTTATCTATTTCTAATAACTAAAAGGGAGGTTTTAAAAAATAACCCCGATAGGCAAAAGTTTTATAAATAGAACACAAAAAGCAATAGCCATAAAAGAAAAAAAAAGTCCATCATTGGACTTCATTAAAAGTCATCAAAGACTGCATGAAGATAGTGAAAAGGCAAGCCACACACTGGGAGAAAATACTTGTAATACATATTATCTGACAAAGGACTCCTATACAGAATACAAAAGAACTCAAAGAAAAAGATCCACTTCAAAACCTGGCAAAAGATTTTAACAAAAATTTCACAAAATGGTATCGAAATGCCAGTAAGTTCATGAAATGGTATTTAACACTAGCCACTAGGAAATAGAAATTAAAACCGTAAGGACCACCTCACACCCGTTAGGATGACTATTATCAAAAGAAAAAGGAGAAAGGAAAAGAGGGAAAAAAGAAAAAACAGAATAGGGGCGCCTGGGTGGCTCAGTCCTTTGAGCATCTGACTCGATTTCAGCTCAGGTCTTTCTTTTAAAGATTTTATTTATTTATTCAATACAGACACAGAGAGGCAGAGACACAGGCAGAGGGATAAGCAGGCTCCCCTCGAGGAGCCTGATGTGGTCCTCCATCCCAGGATCCCAGGATCATGACCTGAGCCAAAGGCAGACGCTCAACCACTGAGCCACCCAGGAGCCCTCAGCTCAGGCCTTGATCTCCGGGGTCGTGGGATAGAGCCTGGATTTGGGGTTCCGTGCTGGGTATGGAGCCTACTTGGGGTTCTCTCCTACTCTCCCTTTACCCTCTCCCTCCCCCACTCACTAGCATGCTCTCTCATTCTCTCTTCCTTTCACTAAAAATATAAAATAAAGGAAAAAACAGAATTAAGTGTTGGCATGGATGTGGAGAGACTGCGGCCCCCTTCCACTCTTCTGAGAATGTCACACGGTGCAGGAGCTATGAAAAACAGGATGGTGAGTTTCTCAAAAAATTTAAATAGAATTACCATAGCCGATCCAGCAGTTCCACTTCTGGGTACGTGCCCCCCCAGGAAACTGAAAGCAGGGTTGTGAAATACTTGTACACCCATGTTCTGAGCAGCACTATTCACAACAGGCAAAAGGTAGCAGCAATCTCAGTGTCCACCCGACAGATAAGTGGATAAACAAAATGTGGTAGATGCCGACGGTGTGATAGCACTCAGCCTTAAAAAAAAAAAATCCTGACACGTACTACAACATGAGTGAATCTTCACGACATTTGGCTCAGTAAGATAAGCCAGTTACAAAAGAGCAAATATTCTGTGATTCTACCCCTGAGATACTTGAAGTAGTCAAATTCATTGAGACATAAAATACAATGGTGCTTGCCAGGGGCCATGGGGAAGGGAAACCAGGGATTTACTGTTTGATGGGCACAGTTTCAGGTCTACAAGATGAAAACAGTTCTGCAGACACATGGTAGTGATGGTTGTTACCCAACAACGTGAATGTGCTTACAGCCACTAACCGTACACGCATCAAGGGGTTAAGGTGGTGTATTTTGTTACCTGTGTTTTGCTACCACTGAATTTGTTTCCATTTTAAAACCCCCAGGGAGATAACAGTATGCTCTCCCACCAAGAACAGCTGAACTTAAAAAAGACTTCCCCCCCCAACCAAGTGTTAGCGAAAATATAGAACAACTGGAATAACTGGAACTCCTTACACCACTGGTAGAGTCTACGTTGGTACAATCACTTTGGAAGACTATTTGGCAATTATTTACTAAAGGTAAATATAAGCCTCCTCTATGACCATGCAACTCCATTCCTAGGTGTGTGCTCATGAGAAATGAGTGGGCATGTGCACCAAAAAAACGTTAAGGAAGACTGTTCATAGCAAGAATGTTCAGGGTCACCTGGGTGGCTCAGTCCAATAAGTCCCGGACTCTTGGTTTCGGCTCAGGTTCTGATCTCAGGGTCATGAGATGGAGCCCTGTGCAGCTTCTTCAGCCTCCGAGTCTGCTTTTGATTCCTTCCTCCTCCCTCTCCCCCACCTCCTGCCCCTCTCCCCACACTGGCCCCCCCAACACTCCGTGCTCTCTCTAAATACAATTTTTAAAAATAAAAATGAATTTTCGTAGTTGCTTTATTCGTATTAGCCACATACTAAAAACAACCCTAAAATCCAACAGAATGGATAAACAAATGTAGTATGTCCATCCAATTCAACTATAAATCAACAATGAACTAGAATGAATTACTACTACACACAGTAACACGGATGAGTCTCCCATACATTATTATGTTAATGTGAAAGACACACAAGAATCCCTTAACTGCATGAAGACTGCCTGAAGACATACACAAGAATCCCAAAACTAGTAGCTGGAGTTTTTAAAAACCATAATGTGAAAAAAGAAACCTGAATATGGTTACCTTCAGGTTTGTAGTGAGTGAGATAAAAACGGACCAGAAGGGGAAAGAGGAGAAAATCGGGGGTGGCGGAAGAGATCCATATCTTGACCTGGGCGGTGTTCACACGTGTCAAAATTCACTGAGCAGGACACTTTGGAATAATGTGTTTTACACTTTATTGTATGTATGTCATACCTCATAAAATAAAATATCTCTAAAGCACCTAATATCTCTACAATGAGGGTAGTAAGATTCAAAAAGGGAATAAAAATCTCAACTTGAAAAAAAAAACTCAACTTGTTGGGCTATTCCTTTCAGACCCAGAAGATGAGACCCTATTCCTATTAGAAGCATAGAGGGTTGATTAGTTGCCGGAGTCAGATAATGAATCTAATAAGTCCCACACACTGCAAACTTACCTGTTCCTAAATGTCGACAAGCTTTCCTGAAGCCACTCCATATCCGTGGGGTCTTTACATTAAGAACCCCCTCAGTCCTCAGTCTAGCCTATACTTTCTGAGTCAGAGGTCCCAATTTGCTTTCTACTGGTACGTGTCCAATTTGGCCTTTTAAAGCTTTGAGAACAGCATCTGACTTTGTTTTACACCCTCATCGGCAGGGGCTAATTAAATCCCTCTTCAGCTATAAAGGCAGAATGTCAAAAATCACAAGATATCACCACATTCCCGAATTGTGATGAATGCGTACACCCCGAGGAAAGAGAAAGCTTCATTCTCGTTAACAGCCATTTTGATGCCTGCCCCTTACACAGCCAAGGTAGCAAGAACTTTAACTTCCCAGGGAGAGCACCATGAGCCATGGCCCACCATTCTAAGAGAAAAATCCACAAAGCTAAACCCCTCCCTTCTTCCACCATTCATAATACTGTGCTACCCAGTCGTTGAAAAGGCCCTTAATATGCAAATCTTTATGTTTTAATGACCCTCGAAGGCAAATTCTTTTCAATTGCATCACAATGAAAAACTCTTAATTTGATAGTCTTTGATCCCCTTTGAAACCTGCCGTTAATTTAGTGAACTGGGTGAATTATGAAGGTACCTCGTCTGTGTTCAGCTTGGGAAAAGAAAAAGGAGGAGATGGTCAAAAAAAAAAAAAAAAAAAAAAAAGCCTGGTTTCAAAGAGGCAGCCTGATGCCTTGGTGTTCTGGTAAGCGGTATGCCCAGTCAACAGCGAGAGGTAGTTTTTGTGAAAATCAGATACTATCGTGTAGGCTCAACAGGGTGACTGGTTAAAAGTGTCCCAAATGAAATCATTCAAAAAAAATTAGCAGTTTTACACAGTTTAAGCAAGTGTTTTTAAAAGCAACGACTTGTTAAATGCAAAGCCACATAGTCACAACAGAAAACAAAGCTTCTTTTGGGGTAGGGAGGTAAAAAGTAACAGAACTACACGCAGGATTTTATTTAAATACACTGTAATAGAATAAACTGGTTTTCTCCTCTGGAAATGCCTCAAAATAGGTTTCACTTCATAAAAGTCTATATAAATGTCAAGATATTGGAATGCGATAATTATAAAACCGGCTAGGTGTATTAATTTTTCTACATACCTGTGGTTTTTCTGATTCCAGTACTAGCTTACTCGTGTATATTCACTCCTATTTTTCAGAAACCACTTCTGGAAGCTCCCGTTTTGGCTTCCACACTGCCACCTGTAGACATAAAAGAGAAATAAACCTTATGCATTATTCATCAACCACGCATCTTTTCTAAGCAACTAACAGGGACAATTGGGGCAAAAGTAGCAAAGTCTTTGCTCCAAGAGATTTTTTAAAAAGTGTTCTTTCTCCTCTGTGTGGAAATTCTTAAGGAGTCCCTCCCCGGAAGGTTTGATAAATTACTTAGAAATCGAAACAGATTAAATCTCACATCAACACCACTCTGATGAGTCCATTAAAGAAAGAGACGGAGTCACAGATCCCATCCACATGCCAACCCACAACCATTTCAAGACCTGCCACTTCAAATCAGAAGACACTTTAACCACTTTGTTAACTAGGGAATTGAGAATTCTGTAAATTACCCCAAAGAAGAAAAAACCATGAGGGAGAGATCCAGGCAAAGCACACTTGCTCACATGGCTGTAAAATATCTATTAAAAACAGTAATATCAATTCTCAAATGAACCAGTGCTTTATCCATCCTAAACAGCAGTTAGGTGGGGTTGTTTTCATCAGAATGCCATATTCCCGTTGTGAATGTGAATGTAGAGCGCTGAAAGAAAGGGCTTTCCCAAAACCCCATCGATTTTAACACAGGTAGGTCTTTTTTACTTTAAAAGAAAAAAAAACAAGTCAGATGTATCCAAATCTAAGAGCAGAAGAAACAGACCAAGCAATAAATGAAAATCCACGAACTCTCAAGTCAAAGCAGCCATGAGGTGAGGGACGTGTGCGCGCGCGCGTGCGAGAAGAGTCAGAGATAGAGACACACACAGATTTTAGAGTTATTGAGAGTAACAGAGCAAAGCAGGCTGTGTTCTGTGTATGTAAGGGAGAGCGAGGGGACGGAGACAAAGATTCTAGAGTGAATTGAGAAAAACAGACGGAACCATGGGGTGCTGTGAGTGTGCCCGCGCGTGTGAGACAGAGACAGAGACAGACACATATTTTAGAGTTAACAGAATAGCACCGCGCCGCGCAGCTCTTTACCTCCCGTGTCCCACCGTCCACAGAGAGCAAGTGCCCCAGCTCCAGCACCTTAAGCCAAAGACACAAGCCCCACCCCCACCCCACCCCCAACCCCAGCCCCAGCCCCACCCCACCCCCAACCCCAGCCCCACCCCCACCCCACCCGCTAGGCGAGAGAGCGCCAGGAGCCACCCAGCCGGCAAGGCCCGCCGAACCCGCAAAGCCCGCGGGCTTTTTTGTGGCCCCACCGGAGGGATCCATCCCCACTTACCCGCGATTCACTTTAACGCCCGGGAAGCCTGGTGGGGTCTTAAGAGTTGCCGCAAATCCAAGAAAATCCAGTCTCCTCGAGCCACTCTCCTCCTTCTCCCTAGGGCGGACATTCGCACACGCTCTCACTCCCTCCCTTCCCAACCCCGAACACGCGCTGGGCCATCCCAAGAGGCTCTTTGGGGGCCGGCCAGCGACCCAGCCTGCTCCCACGTGCCTCCATTAACCCTTCGTCCAAACGTGCACAAGGCGCCAAGTGCATGTGCACCGTCTGCCTTCAGAGAGAAGTTCGGCAAACCCCACCCCGCCCCACCCCCCGCACACAATCACACACCCCACTCCGGCCCTGAAAGCGCCAGCGAGCGCGCGGGCTCAGGCTCCCGGCGGGCGGACAATACTCCAGCAACTCCTGCCTTCCCCGCACGCGCCCCGGCGGGTCCTGCCACCGCACCACTCTCGCGTCTCCCCGGCTTCCTCCAGTCCCGAGGGCCCAGAGCAGCGGCCTCCGGATGGTTGCTAGGTGTAGACGGCGAAGAAGGAGAGACCCGCACGCACCACCGAGATGGGGGGGGGGGTGCGGTCGCCGTCCTTCCAAGCCGCCCCGGGGCTCCGCTCCCGAGAAAGCGGCGGGGGTGGGGGCTGAGACCCGAGGGGGAGAATCCCCAGGGAGGCAGCTCCTCCGCACCTCTTCCCCACCTAGCACAGCGCGCGCGCACAAGCGTGCACACCAAGGGGCCGCGCACCTTCCCGCTGGCCCCGGACCTACCCGGCCCTCGCCCCCGAGCTCGGTGGCCCCGACGCCAGGGCATCCGGCCCGCGGCGGCTCCGGAGGGGGCAGAGGGCCGCGCTCGGGGGTGCCCACCTGCGCGCAGGGTAGCCGAGGCGGCCGGTGCGCCGCCCGCCGCGCCGCGTCCGCTGCAGGAGGAGGTGGAGGCGGCCCGAGCCCCGGACTCCACACGTCTCCTCGCTTCCCAGCGCGCGGTCCTCGCTTCCTCTCCTCGGCGTGGGTGAGCCTCCCACCTAGCCCGCAGGTTCTGCCACCGGCCCGCGGCCCGCCCGAGCCAGAGCTGTCCTCCCCGCCCCTTTCCCGCCGCCCCGCGCAGCGCGCGCTCCGCCCCCCGCCCGCCCACCCCCGCCCGGGCGCAGCCGGGGGCTGCGGGCCCCGGGCCTCAAGTCGCCGCTCCCCGGGTCCGGGCGGGGGGCGGGGGGTTGGCGGGGTTCCGCCCAGACCCCGCGCCCCTAACCCGCTCCCCTCTCCCGCGCCGGCCGCGGCCGCCCGCACTCACCCCGCGGTCAAGGGTGTGGGCACCGCACGCTCTGCCCTCGGTCTTCCGGCGTCGCCGCTCCCCGCGAGGCACCTTCCACGGCCCAGAGGGTGCCTCGTTTCTTGGGGGAAACGGGGGTTGGTGAAGCGGGGTGGAGTGAGCCGGAGAGAGAGAGAGAAGGCAAAGAAATTAGCATGTCAACTGCCAGGGGATACAAGTTGCTGCCTGTGCCTTGTTTCTGTTACATTAAATACCTGGATGTGCTGCTTTCCTTGTTAAAACCGCAGCAACATTCAGACGCATGAATGTAAGATTTCCAAGCTCATTGGTTGTAGGGGCTTTTAAAAAACCTAATGATGCAGTAGACAACAGATTCACTCTCTTTAAAAAGTTACTTAATATATGTGGCCACATTTCTTATTTTAAATAATAGCAAAATATAAATAACAGAACAGCTGTGTTTTACAGAAACAGATCCAGTTTGTATGTGTTATTTAAGCCCCCTGTAATTATATTAATTGGATTTGTTTTAAAGCGTATTTTAGGTATTTCTTAAGAAAATGGGCTCAGAATTTAGGGATTAGAAAAACATAATTTTTATTTTGGCTTTTTGCCATTATTCTAAAATATCAATTTCATGGAAATTATTAAATGTGGTTGTGTAGAAAAATGGATCTTTATTCTCCCGAGCTGGCAACATTCTTAGATTTGGCAAAGGACAGACTTTTTTTTAACGAAGAAATAATAAAATTCTCATTCATTTTCTAGGGATGGAATATCTATCTGGTTTAGCAGCTTTTTCTTTAGTGTTTTTCTCTTTGAGGCAAACTTCCTTTCTGTTTCCTCTTAAATTTGTTTTCTTCAAAATTTCCCCCCTAAATATAAATAAAGCTATGGATGCCAGGATTTTTGAGCCTTTGTTTTCCTGAAGGGATAGGAAAATGAATTGTAATCGATTATCAAAATCAACTCCAGGCTCATGATACTAAATTTCACACTGATTAACCCTGTTTTTCAACTCAGCTTTTAGTAATTTAACCTGCCACTTGAGAACCAAGAGTTTTTTTAAGTTTCGTCCCTATAAGAATGAAATGTACACTTTTTAATTAACATTTTGAACCAAAATTAAATTGACTAATGAAAAGCATATTCGTAGTGCATTTGTTGCTGGGTAAATGAGGACAACGTGGATGATAAACAGCATTCTGAAGAAGAGGCTCTGAAGCAAAGAAAACAGTCTTTAGAAAAACTGATGATCCCCTTTTCAAGGCAAGGATAACAAATACCAGTAATTATGCAAAGAATGACTGCTGCCTCTCTTCTCTCTGCTTTGGTTTTGTGGCTGGGCCTGCATTTATCTCTTTTGATCATCATAATAAAAGTAAAGTAATTCAGCATTCCAGTGACATTGCTTAGTAAATTAGCAATTTGAAAATGCTTTTATTACCTAATTAATCCAAGTAAATGCCTCCAATAAATCCGATTTTACTCTTACTTTTTTTTTTTTTTTTTTTTCGGTGCCTCCAGAGAAACACTTTGTGTGAAATAAAAACAGCTAAGGCTAGCTCAAGAACAATTACCATCTAGACTCTTTTGGTGTATCTGTGTCACAATAGGGTTGATATTATGTGACCTTTGGGTCTTAAATTATATATAAGATATTGGTTATGAATTGCTCATCGGCTACTTCTTTAATGAGTTCCAGCTTGTTTGCTCTGCCCAGAAGCGTATTTTATTTCTTTATGTCTGCCTTACAGAGCCTACCTTTGCCTAAACTGTTTTCATGGAACTTCCACCAAAGACTCAGATCCTAATCCATAGCTCACTTGACAACCATCTTTGTCCTTCAAGTTGTCTCCCTTGAGGTCTTTGGTAAAAATCCAGCATGATTAACCATCCAAAATTGGACAGAGTACTCTGTCAAGCACGATTCTAAGAGATAACAATCAGATTTCTCAAAACCAAGAGGGTGTGTCTCATTTGAATAAAAAGAAGAAACAAAACTGGCAAATCCGTTTTGTTCAGGTCAAAACCAAGCCAACGAAATCACATTCGAGATCCTTTCTAAGCCTGAATTATGCTAAGAGATATATAAAAAGCACAATCCAAATAACTTCATCTGTATTTTCTTTCACCACTACAAATCCCTTGCCTCACTGACCAAATACCATTAGATTTCATGTTTCCCTTTTAAGGTCCCGTGCTATTGAGAATTTTTGATCTCAATAAATGATCTTTCACTTTGAAAGATCACTGATCTTTCAATAAGAAAGTGCAACCAGACACTCCTGCTGTCTCCAAGGGAATCTGTGTCCCTCTCCATTTGTTTTTAAAAGTTGTTTTTTGAAATGTCTATCTATGACATTGATAAGGATAGATCTGAACATCCCATGTAGACCCATGGAGGGGGAGTTCCGATGACCAGTCCAAATTCGGAACAGTGAGGTTGAAACAAAACACGAGTTTGTTGTAGTAGCTTAATCCTATCGGCATGTCCCATTCTGATCCTCACCCCAGCACAGAGTTCAATGACACACCAGCTTTCCCCCCTTGAGCAATTTTCTCCTGATAATTATTTTCAACAGTATTTTGTTCATTTGCTCTTTGGGCTGTGTTATAATTCACAGAGAGCCCTAACCTAAGTGTAGTCCTCTCTCCTTTCTTTGAGGATTGGAGATCCTTTATGGGGGAAGAGGAGATGATAGGGACAGCTCTTTTGCCAGAGTTTCCGCTTCTGACTCTAAGAAAAGCATGATCTGAGTTTCTTCACTTTGGTTGATTGAGATTAGTGAGCAACATCACTGATTCAAATTTGAAGAATGCCAGACTTTAATTGGTCTCCTGGTGCTAGGGAACTCTGTCACCAGGTTATCACACAAGACAATGATAGAGACAATAGTACCCATGTAATGCTCAGATTGAAATGTTGATGCTCTAAGCTAAATTATTTAAAATGAAAAAAAAATTATTTAAGATGTGTGTGTGGGGGGGGTGTGTGTGTGTGTAAATGTATAACTCAAAGCTAAATATACACCTGAATACTTAAAATAGATCCTTCAGTTATGAAACTCTTTGTAAGCTCTCTTATGGTTTTTGGGTATGTGATAAAATAAAGAGTACTTCAATATTTACCTTACAGGAGAGTACCTTTTTAAAAAAATTTTATTGATTTATTTTATGTAATCTCTATGCCCAACATGGAGCTCGAACGCATGACCCCGAGATCAAGAGTCCCATGTTTTTCTGACTGAGCCAGCCAGGTGCCCCCAAAAGTACCTTTTTCTTTCTTTCTTTTTTAAAGATTTTATTTATTTCTTCATTAGAGAGGCAGAGACACAGGCTGAGGGAGAAGCAGGCTCCATGCAAGGAGCCTGATGTGGGACTTGATCCTGAGACTCCAGGATCAGGCCCTGGGCCGAAGGCAGGCATTAAACTGCGGAGCCACCCAGGGATCCCAAGAGTACCTTTTCCTGATCCAGATTTTCCCATAAATTTCCCAGAACCAAATATTTAACCATATCATTTCATGATAGGAAGGAAGGAAGGAAGGAAGGAAGGAAGGAAGGAAGGAAGGAAGGAAGGAAGGAAGGAAGGAAGGAAGGATGGAAAGAAGGAGGATAGGGAAGAAGAAAGGAAGGGAGGGTTAAGCCAGTGTGATAGATGGGGTGAGTACATGTATGACTCATCAGCACAACTGTTGAGTACATCAGGTTAGTCAGATCATGGTTTCCTCCCACATGGACTATTTTGTTTTGATCTGCTTCATGGCTGCCAATCAAAACCTTATTCCACGGTGCAAACATTGTTGGTCACTAGATGTTGTGGGTGAAATTGTGTCCCCCAAAAAGATATGTCAACGCCCTAACCCATGGTACCTGTGAATATGACCTTATTTGAAAATAGGGTCTTTACAGATGTATTTAAGATTTAAGATGGATGCTGAGATGAATTCATACGGAAGTAGAGTGAGCCCTTCATCCAATACGACCCATGTGTTTGCTGGAAGAGAAGAGACAGACACAGAGGTAGTCGGTCCCATGAGGATGAAGGCAGAGATCAGACCGAGTTAGGCTGTTGCAAGCCAAGGAACACCTGGGATTACCTAAAATGGGAAGAGATGAGAAAGGATCCTTCCTTAGGGGCCCTGCCAGTGCTTTGATTTTGCACTTCTAGCCCCCAGGACCGTGAAACGATAAATTTTTGTTGTTTCAGCCACCCCACTGCGTGGTACTTTGTTACTGCAGCCCGAGGAAACCAATATACCAGGGAATCATCAACTCCTGGTGATGCCAGCCCATAATCTTCCATATCCGGCACAGAGAAAATGCTTAATTGTAGAATGTTTAGGATCAATAGACTGTCAGAGTCAGCTCTGTACTTGAAGCACAGCAGCAGGGAAAAAATCATCCAGGAACTGGAAGGAATCTTGAGAATTTACCTAATCTCATGGTTCCTCCAAGATGGGAGTTGGCTACAACCGAGATTCATAGAGTCACAGAATCTTAACATGTTCAAAGAATGTTGGATATTTTTCTCTACTTTTGAGATTATGCGATACCTCGGTGGCGTGGCTTTAAAATGTGCAGGATGGGGTCCTCAGCACATATTGCACCCCCAACGCCCAACATGCCCCACTGATTCAATCCTACCTCCAGTTGTTGGGTTATAATAGCTTCCTCCCTTTGTGTTAAAGTGTTTGGTCTTCGGTAATCCCAAATTAAAATGTAAATGAGTCTGGAAGACTTCCCAGCCTGAACTCATGTCAGTTCCCAACTTGTATGTTTATCAGTTCATCATTATATCCCCCCATTGCCTAGTAGAATGCTGAGCTCATAGAGTATCCTCCATAAATATTTGCCAAGCTGAAGTGAGAAGCAGAGATTAGTAGAAGCTCAGTGAAGGTTGAATCGGAGAAGAGGAAGCAAAGGAGAGCCCAAAACATACTTAATCTCAAAGTTTGATATAGAAGCCCTAGGCTTGGGGTGCCTGGGTGGCTCAGTTGGTTAAGTGTCTGCCTTCAGCTCAGGTCATGATTCTGGAGTCCTGGGATCAAGCCCCATGTCAGGCTCCCTGCTCAGCGGGGAGCCTGCTTCTCCCTCTGTCTTTCTCTCTCAAATAAATAAACAATCTTATTTTTTTTTAAAAAAAAAAAAAGGAAGAAGAAGAAGAAGAAGAAGAAGAAGAAGAAGAAGAAGAAGAAGAAGAAGTCGTCCTAGACTTTGACTCTGATTGTGACATGGGACTGGAACAGAGGAATGACAGGTCAGCTAGGAGCTTTATTCTCTTTACTTCTCTCAGTCCGGGAAACATTCGTGGCCTTAAAGGGTAGTGTGGAGGCAGGGCGGCAGGGAGGCTTTCAGCCTAACGACTTCCACCAGCTCTCACCCCCTCTCCAGCCATTTCCCCTAAAATATCTAAACTGAAGAAAAATAATGTATTTGCAATGCAAATGCAGCCTCCAGCAAGCCCCAGCAGGACCCCCTATGCCTACCCCCAGCTCCAAATTCCAATTAGATGCAGCCCCTGTGTCCTTCCTTAATGGAAATACTGGAGCTGCCACTGCCAGTGAGGAACTCATTTTGAAATGTGTGCTGAGGACAGACCTCAATATAAACCCACAGTCAATATCAGAAATCCTCCCACTTCGTATACGATCGGTAAAAGAACCACATACTTTTGAGACAAGTCTGCACCACTTGAACATGAATAGAGTGGTTCTTTGGTCAGAAGTGCCAGGAGAAATAAAAAGGGAAGTGTCGATTCTTTGAAGAAAGGAAGACTGGGATAATTCTGTGTGTCTGTTGTTGGACCTCGATAACCTAGACTCTAAAAACTTTTGAAAATGTATGAGGCAGTTCAGGAGCTGCTTGAGATCTCACTGGATTTATTCCCTTACAAAAATGTGCGGGAGCAGCTCAACTGTAGCCCACAAATTGAATCAAAGCATTACAGTAGAAGGCAAACAGATTTTATATTAGATTCTTTTTATTTTAAATTGGGCCCCTGAAGAAAAGTTGACAATCCAAAACGTTAGTGGTGATAGTATTTTTGTTACAATATTCGCAGTAAAGGGTCACTCTTTACAGGGTGCGTGAACTCCATCAACCACTAAACGTACTTGATGGTATAATTAGGGTGGCTGATTCCATGTCTGGAGATGCCACCCAGCAGGTGGGTCCCAGGGCACTAAACCTTGAGGTGTGTGTCTGGGAGGGGAGCAGGGTAAGGGTAGCCAATCCCAGCCAGAAATGAGGACAGAACTGCCCAAGGCCCAAGGGATCATTTAAATATTCCCTGAGTCCCCAACCCCAGGGACCTGCAACCTCCAGGGGCTCCATTTCCTGCCTTATATTTCTCTGTAGCATCTGTTCCCATCAGCATCCTTTATAGTTTACTCATTTATTTTTACTGTCCACTTCTCCCCACTAGAATTATACATTCCCTGAGGGCGGGGTTTTTTTGTCTATTGTGTTTACTGCTGTGGCCCAGGCACCTGCAACAGTGTCCGGCGCATTGTAGGGGCTTGATAAATATGTATTACAACGTCATATATTTCAGCGGTTTAGTGCAGCCTTCAGCCCAGGGTATGATCCTGAAGACCCGGGATCGAGTCCCACGTCGGGCTCCCTGTATGGAGCCTGCTCCTCCCTCTGCCTGTGTCTCTGCCTCTCTCATTCTCTCTCTGTCTTTCATGAATAAATAAATAAGATCTTAAAAAAAAAAAAAAAGAACCAAAGAATGCCCAACGTGCCTGCCTAGTCAATAGGATAAGCCAGTTCATTTTTTTTTTGTCTGATATTATTTTGCTGTAGCAAAGATCTGATAATAATGAGATAGTGTACAAGTCAACAAGAACATCCATGACAAGCACTTTGGTTTCTTCCTCTTCATCAGTTCAATTTTTATTTCTGAACGTATTTACATAGATCTCCCTGACAATCTTTGAATCATAGGACTTGTCTGTTTGAGACTGTTCTTTGGCACAATTTGGTCTTTACTTGCTTTCTGTGTAGAAGTCCAAGTGTTCCAACCACAGAGGTGAGGAAGGGAATCTCTGACCCAAAGAACACAAGATTCAGGTGAGGCCCCCCTCCGGACAGCAAGGACAATAAGGCAAGGCACTTAGGATTTAGGGCTTTCTACCATCTTTTCTCTCTAGTCTCTGTTCGGCTAAGGGGTCAGGTCCCTCCTTTTGGTGCCGAGGGTCAGAGATCCCCAGCCCTGGAAGACTCACAAAGCCTCCCGCACGGTTTCAAGACCTCTCCTGGTCTCCGGCTCAAAGGAAAACCTAAGGGTTGCTCCCCACACCTCAGCTTTGCAGAGGGCACAAAGGAAACCAGCCCTCTCAGCCTGTTTGTTTCAAAAGCAGTGGACCAGGAAAGAAAAAAAAAAAAAAAAGCAGCGCCCATCCTTGTTTGTCCAACCCTGGGTTCTAGGGCTGGACGCAGGTGATGTGGTGGCCGCTTCCCACGAGGCTTGGCCCCTTGCAAGTCTGCATCAAGACGGGGCAGGTGGGCGGGGCCAGGAGCCTCGGGAAAGGCCCCGCACAGAAGCCCGGGGGCGGGGCAACCGCCAGTCTCTTTGAGAGGCTTTGGCTCCGGGTTCTTTCATCAGCAGAGAGTCCAGTGTTTACTGGCAAGCTGATCCAAGGCTTCTTTATTAGTGCACTTTATTCAGTGCTTCCTACACTGAAACCGCCTGGGAAGCTTTTAAAAAGATGCTAATGCCCGGACCCAGAGCCTGCTACATAATTTGCAGGGCCCCTCGTTCAAAAATTACTTAGAATTTCAAGACGGTAGAGCATTAAACCCAAGGCAGGGCCCTTGTAAGCGCAGGGCCCCGTGGAAGTGCCACACGTCGTGGCATCCTTGAATAGGGTCTAGGCACTGGGGCATTTTAAAGCTCCCTAAAATATTTTTTCAGATGCAGCCTCATTCTAGCTCCGGGAACCATTAAATCCAAAAGCTTCTTACAATTACAATTGACACCTGCATACAAACGTACCTCTAATTCAATAACCCAAAACCCTCACTCAAACATTTTCAGCTTATCCAGGATGAAATCATCATGACAACATTCTTTAGAAAATTTTTCAACTCATGCATAAGTTAAAAGCTGTAGTTGTGAATCACCTTTTGATTCCCTGTTTTAAAAAACAAAAATGGCATGAAAATGGCATATTTTCTCATATAGAAAATTGATATAATTTAGAGTGTTATTACACATCATCATTCACATCAGATTTGAAACGAAGCTAAACAAGAATATTGCTAAATGGAAATTTGTTATCACATCGGTAGAACTCAGTGAACAAAAAATTCAAATGCAAGTCAAACACCTCCCCTCCCCGCCCCTCCCTGGAGAATAGGGAGCATGAAAGCACTATTGTGGGAATTTTATCTGGGAGAAACCTCCTAGGAAAGGTCCATGGAGAGTTTCCTTTTTTTTTCTTAAAGATTTTATTTATTTATTTATTCATGAGAGACACAGAGAGAGCGGCAGAGACATAGGCAGAGGGAGAAGCAGGCTCCCCATGTGGGGAGCCCGATATGGGACTCGATCCCAGGACCTGAGCCGAAGGCAGAGCCACCCAGGCGTCTCCATGGAGAGTTTCTGATCCTGAGCTAGCCCCACGACTGTGATCCTCTCCAGAGAATTGCACCCTCTTCTCCCCTTTAGGAACTAGGATGTTCCTCAGATATGCTTCTTGAGAAGGGACTCCCCACTGCCATTGCTGTACCCGAAAGTCCAGAGCTGAAGCCCTCCCCCTTTGTCTACTGCTGTCCCCAGACCCCTTATTGAGACTTAATTTCTTTCCAGATTTCCAGACTCCTATTCTAAATGCAGCTCAGGAAACCACCCAGTGCTACATCAGGGGAGGTTTGCAAACCTTCCTACACTCACAACAGGCTCTTCTTGGGTGAGATCTTCCAGTAACACTACCAGAGAGTTCTTCACTGAGTGGCATTTCAGATACAGGTAGGGTAGCCAACCATCCTAGATTACATTGGACCATCTGGGTTGTAGCACTGAAAATCCAGCATCCTGGGATACTGTTGGTCACCTTAAGTACAAGATGTCACTCATTGTCTCTCCCAAAGTCTCCAGAACCTAAACATGCACATATGAGGAAAGTTGAGTTTGTTTGTGTTGAGTTTGTTTGTTTCTGCCTAACTGTGTGTTGATCACTTGCAGATATGCCTCTGGAAAGACTGTGTAACAGATAATACTGGTACTCTGGTCAGATCCCCCAGACCCTCCTTTATGGGTTCCACGTATCCATCCTCTGGCTTTTGTGCTGTGCTTTGCTCCAAACGCTCACACCTGCAGCTGTCTTCAGCGACCTACTCTTGGGCTACTGGATCCACTTTGCTGGACTCTCTGGGACCCTCCCACCTCATCCTCCTACCCTGGACAGCCCAGACTGCAACTAATTGGTGCAGAAATATGAAAGATCCCCCTCTTCCCTCACAAGGGGACCAAACTCTGAGGTGTACTTTACATTTCTGAGCTCCCTGGGGGACATCACCTGAACTCACACTCTTGGTTTTTCCTCCCCCTCCCACCTTCCCCTGTCTTGCTTGCTGCACTCCCTTACTGGTTTCTCCTGGGAGCACTTCTTTCATTTATTTTAAAGATTTTATTTATCTGAGAAAGAGAGCATGGGGGTGGGGTGGGCAGGAAGGCAGAGGCAGAGGGAGAAGCAGGCTCTCTGCTGAGCAGGGAGCTGGATGCATGCCTTGATCCCTGGGCCCTAGGATCATGACTTGAGCCCAAGGCAGACACTTCACCAGTTGAGCAGCCCAGGCGCCCTGACTGCTTCCTTCGTAAGTAGCTTCTACCAGAATCTTCCTCTTGGTCTCTGCTGTGGGGAGCCAGACCCAAGATACTTGATTCAAGAGATCTTTTTTTTATTTAAGATTTTATTTATTTATTCATGAGAGACACAGAGAGAGAGAGAGAGAGGCAGAGACACAGGCAAAGGGAGAAGCAGGCTCCATGCAGGGAGCCCGATGTGGGACTCCATCCGGGAACTCCAGGGTCACGCCCTGGGCCAAGGGAAGGTGCTCAACTGCTGAGCTACCCTGGTGTCCCAATTCAAGATGTCTTATATGAAGAAGGTATAACAAACACCAATAAGCAAGGTGAGTATTTGCTTAGATGTCTGCCAAGGAGAAAAGGAGGTTTCTGTCTTTACAAAGTCAAGAGAAGATTATAAATCATCAAACCAGCAGTGATCCCTTCTTCGTGTTGCTCACAGAGAATTTTACTGAAAAGGCCAAGTCAATGTGGGTAAATCTTCCATTTGCCCACTATATGTAGCAGCACTATAGCAATTCCTTCACGGTATTATAATATTGTGTGTTAGCCTTGTCATCTTGGTAGACCAGAAGCCACTGAAAGGCAGGATCGAAGCATTTTCTCCTGGAATCACGAGTTACACAGAAAGGTGAATTGTAGGGGTACCTGGGTGGCTAATTTTTGGTTCAGCATCTGCCTTCTGCTCAGGTTATGATCCCGGGGTCCTGGAATCAAGCCCCACATCGAGCTCCCTGCTCAGTAGGAGAGTCTGCTACTTCCTCTCCCTCTGCCGCTTCCCCCTTTTTGTGCTCACTTGCTTGTTCTCTCTCTCTCAAATAAATAAAATCTTTAAAAAAGGTGAGTTATAGCACAGAAAATATGCTTACATGGCAGATAGCAATACCATCCAGAAATGTTTAGAATTTTTGCAAACCATAGTAAATAGCCTTTTCACTGACTCTTACTTCAATACCCTTGAAGCTAGTAAGGGTGGGAAGGTATTATTAGCCTTAGTAGCTCCCATTCTAAGTCTTTGCTCCAGAATATTCTCCATTTACTATTTTCCACCCATTTATCTCTTTTAAAAAATTTTTAAAGATGTATTTATTTATCTGAGAGAGAGAGAGAGAGAGTATGAGCAGGAGGAGGGGCTGAGGTAGAGGGAGAGGGAGAGAGAATCTTAAGCAGACTCCCTCCTGAGGGGGGAGCATGATGAGGGGCTGGATCCCACAACCCTGAGATCATGACCTGAGCCAAAATCAAGAGCCAGCCACTCAACCAAATGAGCCACCAAGGCCCCACTTTCCCAACCATTTCCATTTCTTTCTGTCTCTCTGTTTCTTAGGTTCTTAGGTTTTGTACTTAGACCTGCTTCTAGCTCTGACATCCAGAACACCCTTTGGATTTTTTTCTAGTTTCTTAGACATTAGCTTTCTCACAGTTTCTTGGCTCTCTGTTAAAGGCTCCCTTTTCTGCATCTCCTGACGTTTCCAATGAGAAACATCAGCCCAGTGGAACCCCACTGGGCATAGCCATTGCCTGACTCATTGAAAATTTGGTGTTCAAGGAAAAGTAGCTTTTATAGCCACTCATAGACCAACATAAGATGATGACTTTGATATGGGGTGTGTGCACATGTTATAAGGATTTCTAGGGATGCCTGGGTAGCTCAGTCGGTTGAGCGTCTGCCTTCAGCCCAAGTCACGATGTCAGGGTCCTGGGTTCGAGCCCTGCATCAGACTCCCTACTCAGCGAGGAGTCTGCTTCTCCCTCTGCCTCTCCCCCCACTTGTGCTCTCTCTCTCTCTCTCTCCCTCACTTGCTCTATCTCTCAAATAATTAATAAAATCTTTAAAAAACAAGGACTTCTAGCTTTGAGAGGATCATTTACCAGAAATAACTCAGCCTGATAATTGTTTCTGCTAAACATGAGGCTGATGTGTGAAACCCTTCTGTGCAGGCAGGGAATGGGTGTACCTTTTCCAAAAGGAAAAGTAATGGGAGCCATTCTCCCTTTTTTTATCCCCATTTTTGCCTGTATCTCTCCATTAGCAAGCGGAAATAGTTAATAGAATCATTGGTGACATACTCATTGTGACATCAACTCTTAACTCTGAGTGCTGGCAGATAGAAAACAAAACCAAGAAACAGACTCTTAACTATAGAGATCAAAATGATGGCTACCAGAGAGAGGAGAGGGATGGGGGAGGTGGGTGAAGTAGTTGATGGGGATTCAGGAGTGGACCTGTCGTGATGAGCACTGAGTAATGTATAGAATAGTTGAATTGCTTTATTGTACACCTGAAACTAGTAAAATATCGTATGTTAACTATACTGGAATTAGAATGAAAAACTTTAGGGGCACCTGCGTGACTCAGTCAGTTGATCATCTGCCTTTGGCTCCGACAGTCCTGGGATCTGGGATCCAGCCCTGCAGAGAGCTCCTTACTCAGCGGGGAGCCTGCTTCTCCCTCTCCCTCTGCCTGCTGCTCCACCTTCATGTGTTCTCTCTCTCTCTTTGTCAAATAAGTAAAATCTAAAAAGAAATAAAGAAGTAGAATAAATAAAAAAACTTTATTAAAAAATTAAAGTTACAGAAAGATTCCCTGCAATCCAAGAATCATCCTAATATAAAACAGTGAGTACTGCAACATGGGTCAGTAGGGGTTGAGACAGCAGTTGGCCACCCTGGCCAATTAGTGGAAAGAAGATGAAGGTACAGACAAAAATCAAAATAGGGGCATTTAATCTAGCAAGACCTGGAAAGTAAACATGAGAACTCTGCTGTAACCAATTAGCTGAGATATTTACATCTCTTTTCCTTGAATAAACACGTTATTGGGGAAAAGTCCCTGTGTATGTGCTGAGTTATATCATTTGCGATACAGAAGCCTAGAACGTCTTACTTCAAAAGGTGAACGTCAGCTTGCTCCAGTTGTCTAGAAATCTCTTTTATTTTAACACTTACCAGCGTAACAAACATCATCAACAACTTCACTAAGTAAATGATTGTGCTCAGAAAGAAAACCCTCTCTCAGGAAAACATTCTATGGGTTATTATTTACAATTTGAAGGCACTACCTGATAAAGAGAGAATTCATAACCCATGTTTTGTTCATCGCCATGCAGAGATTCAATTCATTTGGCACGAAGTATTTGAAAATTGACTCGGTGACTGGCAATGGGCTTAAGTCTGAAAAGAATTGTCATAGAATGTGGCAGTGAAGAATTAGAAAATCAGAGAGGGACTCTTTCACAGAAGCCTGACAATTTGAAGTTGTACCAAGCTTCTGTAAAGGCAAATTAATCTGATAGTCATGGGATGGATAAGAACATCCAACTTTTAATAACAATTTCAGAAATTAAAAGAAACAGATACGGCATCCGGTTTCTTTGAGAGTTTAACTTTTCACCCCCACTCCCCAAAAAGAGTTTTACTTAGGCCAACAAATTATAAAATCCACGTTTTACAAAGCAGTACAGAGTAACCACACGGTTCTAAAGGCAAGCCTCCACCCCTTGCTTCCTGCAACCTGGCTATGGCTAGCAAAATAATGACCCCCTAAAGGTGTCCATATTCTAATCCCCAGACCCTTTGAATGTAGTACTTTACAAGGCAAAAAGGTACTTTGTAGATGCAAATACATTAAGGATCCTGAGGTGGGGAGATTATCCCGGATTATCCAGGTGGGCTCACTAATCACAAAGGTTCTTATAGGAAAGAGGGAGGAGGGTTCCGAGTTAGGAGCAGTGTGGACAGTAGGACAGAAGCCAAGGTCAGAGGGGGGTGGGGTGGGGTGAGAGGTTTGAAGAGGAAACGCTGCTGATTTTGAAGATGGAGAAAGGGGATCACGAATAGAGGAATACAGGCGACCACTAGAAACTGGAAAACACAAGGAAATATAGTCTTCCCTGGAAGACTCCAGAAGGAAAGCAGCTCTGGCAATGGATGCCTCAAGTTTAGCTCTGTAAGACCCATTTCGCACTTCTGACCCCCAGAATTGTAAAAGAAGAAGTCTGTATAGTTTTAAGCCCCTACAGCAGACTCGAATACCGTGGCTGACCTGAGGAACGTCCCTGGGAAATGACAGTGAGCTTGCCTTTATAGAAATCTGAATGGGCTAGAAGGAAGCACTAAGGCACAAGCGTCAGGCAGGCAGTGGGGCAATTGTAAAAAATGGTCACTAATTCTTCCACAGACCTCCCTCCGAGAGGTTGAGGCCCCTACCCTTGAATCCGGGTTCCCTTTGGGACTGCTTGACCACTACAACGGTAGTGACCACTACAATTTAGAAATGCTGTCGTAGGACATTTGAGGCCAGGTCACAGAAAGCCATGCAGTTCCCAGTGAGAAACATGACTATTCTTAGGTTCTTTTTCACTCTGTGAAACTGTAATCCGATAAATGATCACATCTCTCAAAGAAAAAAACAGATAGAATAAACACTTTTCATCAAAGAAAGAAATTAAGCCACGCTATGTAAGATTCCAATTCAAACAAATTATGGGCAATTTTCCTCTGCTTTTTTTTTTTTTTTCTTTAAAATACATTGTACCAGTCTTCGGGCTCATTTTCTCACCAGGTTTGGGACATATTCCCTTTTTCACCCAGTGTTTTAACATTTTTCTGTAACAAGAATTATTCTGAATGCCACTTCCTTTATTTGCTGTACCAAAGGGAGAAAAACAGTTTCTCCTCTCAGGTCTGGAACTCGGGGCTGGCACCAGCAATGACGATTTTCCTAATTACGACTATTTCCCTATGTTCTCCCCTTCCGGTCTTTTTTTAAATGTTTATTTATTTATTCATGAGACACACACACACACAGAGAGAGGGGGGGGGGCAGAGACACAGGCAGAGGGAGAAGCAGGCTCTCCCCAGGGAGCCTGATGTGGGACTCAATCCCGGGACTCTGGGATCAGGCCCTGAGCTGAAGGCAGACCCTCAACGGCTTGAGCCACCCAGGCACCCCACCTCCCCTTTAAGCCTTTACCATGACCCCTCTTAGACCTCCCTCTTCTGCTTTATAACCTTTTAAGTATTTATCAGATTAACTCTTCATCCTCTAACAGCAATTATTTAAACACGAATGCTCTTCTCGGGCTCCCGGGCTCCCTGAGTGGAGCCTGCTTCTCTCTCTGCCTGTGTCTCTGTGTCTCTCTCTCTCTGTGTGTCTCTCATGAATAAATAAATAAAATATTTTAAAAAAAACCAAAAAACAAAAACAAACCAAAAAAGAATGCTCTTCTCCATCCACTCTTCCAATTCCTTTCTAGCTCAGGGAAGCAATCATCTTTCCTGGGGACACTTGACCACATCAACAGGCAACTTCAGAATTATTTCTGATAAAATGTTCGTTTGACTTTGCTTCATTAAAGAGATGCACTTTGCTGGGAGCTTCAGTGAGTGTTAAGGGTTCTTTGTGAAGATATGATAGATGGTGGCTCTATATTCGGAAAACCACTCGAAACTCTCTAGAGTTCCAGTTCAGGTTGGGCACCACTAAAATGTGATTTTTACAGGTAGCTTACATCAGTGACTATGAGAGGTATACGACTTATTTTTTGGAATTTTTTTTTACTTTGATCTAGTTGCAAACTTGAGAATGTCTCACATGCCATTCACTCAGATTCATGAATGTGCCATTTGCTTTATTGTCATTGTCTGTGCATGTCTGTGTGTGTATTTTTTTCTGAGCCATTTTAGAACAAGTTGATATCATGTCCCTGCGCTCCTAAATTTTTCAGAGCATATTTCCAAAAAGAAGGATGTTCTCTTACATAACCACAACGCCACTGTCAATGATTTAGACAGATTTTTATTTTTTTAAGATAGACAGATTTTTAATATTTCCATTTCCACTGAAAATTCAGAATGTCTTTCAAAGGACACCTCAGGGGCAGCCTGGGTTGCTTAGCAGTTTAGCACTGCCTTCAGCTCAGGGCGTGATCCTGGAGTTCAGGGATCAAGTCCCACATCGGGCTCCCTGCATGGAGCCTGCTTCTCCCTCTGCCTGTGTCTCTGCCTCTCTCTCTCTCTCTCTCTCTCTCTCTCTCTCTCTCTCTCTGCCTCTCGTGAATAAATAAATAAAATCTTTAAAAAAAAATCAAAGGGCATCTCAGTAGAACACTTCTTTTTTTTTAATTTTATTTTTAAGTAATCTCTACACCCAACATGGGGCTTGAACTCACAACCTGGAGATCAAGAGTCCCATGATCTAGCAACTGAGCCAACCAGGTGCCCCAGAATACATTTCTATAATCAGGTCAAACCTACAGGTATTGTGTGCTTTTTATATTGGTAGCTTCTGAGAGTGAAAAAGTCCTCCCTTTACTATTTCACATATATATATTTCGTCCTAAATTCCTTTTGTTCCTGTAAATCCTGGGTCAGGGAGAGGAGAAGACTTCTGAATTCAAGACTTTAAAGGAAAGCCTGATTAAGTCTTTCTAGATTTTTCTGAAGGTATGATCCCAAATGGTCCTAAACTGGACTTAGCTCTTTGTTCTATCTACACAAAATTCAGGAGACTGTCACTTTTATTTAGTGATGTAATTTTCTTTTTTTTCTATTAATTTTCACTTTAGGCAGATCTTTATAAATTTATTTTTTCTGGACTTTGGAAAAATACACTTCATGGAACAGATCTTACTACCACCTTCCAGAAAAACGTGTCTCATTTCTAATTTGCTATAGCATCCCTACTTCCTTTTAAAAAAGATTTTATTTTTAAGAATTTCTATGCCAAAAAAAAAAAAAGAATTTCTATGCCCAATGTGGGGCTTAAACTTGCAACTCCAAGATTATGAGTTGCACGTTCTACCGCCTGAGCCAGCCAGATACCTCAGCATCCCTACTTTCAGCTCAAACCCCTAATATATTGTCTCCCTTATTCCATACTTATCTGGACATATAAAATTAATTTTAATACCATTTTTCTATTCTTTAGCTTTCCTTGAGTAACTTAGCCATCAAAATGAGTAGAAGCCATGAAAATTTGACAGTGCCCATGTTTTGGCTGTGTGAGAATTCGATAAATTCTATTTCCCCAGTTGCCACAATTTAAAAATTATTATTTTAACTGACAAAATGTAGTTTTAAGATGTTCAACAAAATAAAATGTTATTACTGAATAAATTTCATTCCACTATGCACAAAAAGATGCAAATTTTGGAGTTAACTGAAGGCATTCAGTAGATAGCAAAGTGCAACTGGATGCACGGAGTAGATGGGAAATCGCTGGGTTGGAGCAGCTATTCTACTAGTGAAATTGTCGAAATTCATAGCACAGTAAATTGGGAGGTACTATAGGCATCCATAGACTTAGATTTATTCCTACCCATAAAATGGTACCCAAGACTATTGTAGTAATATTGTTTTCAATTTTTATTTTCTGTCTACTGTAAGTATAGAGAGGTGATTTTTTATTGTATACTGACCTTGTACCATACAATCTTACTATGCTTATTCTACTAGGTTTGTTTTATGGATACCTTATTGTTTCCTATGTAAATAATCATCTCATCTGTAAATAATGAGTCTTATTTTTCCTTTCCAATTTTTATGCCTTTTATTTCTTTTTCTTGCCTTATTTCACTGGCTAGGAATCTTTAAACAGTGTTGAATCAAACTGATGAGAACATATATCTTTCCATTCTTGATGATGTTAGAGGAATCATTAAGCATGATCTTAGCTGTAGATATTTCACAGGTTTTCTTTCTTTTTTTAAAAAAAGATTTTTATTTATTTATTCATGAGAAACACACAGAGAGAAAATCAGGCACAGACAGAGGCAGAGGGAGAAGCAGGCTCCATGCAGAGAGCCTGACATGGGACTCGATCCTGGGTCCCCAGGATCACGCCCTGGGCTGAAGGCAGCGCTAAACCACTGAGCCTCCCAGGCTGCCCCTTTCACAGGTTTCCTTTTCTTCTTGTTTGTTTTTGTTTTTGTTTTCTTTTTTTTTAGATTTTACTTTTAGGTGATTTCTACACCCAACATGGGGCTCAAACTCACAACCCCAAGAGTTGCATGCTCTACCAACTGAGCCAGCCAGGTGCCCCTAGATTTTCTTAATCACATTAAAAAAGATTCTTTTCTATTCTTAGCTTGCTTAGAAAACCCTCCATCTAATACATGGCTAAACAATTAGCCAAAAATAAAAATCAAGACTGCCTTGGAAAAGTTTGGAGTATGTGAAGTTGCTGTATTTCTACCTTTTACCTTTGTGTCTCATGTAAATGCTTCCTATTCTCTGAACCTTGTCCTGGTACCCTCAGTCCTTTATTTTTTTAATTTTTTAAAAGATTTTATGTATTTATTCATGAGAGAGAGAAAGAGAGAGAGGCAGAGACACAGGCAGAGGGAAAAGCAGGCTCTATTCAGGGAGCCCGACATGGGACTCGATCCCTGAACTCCAGGATCATGCCCTGGGCTGAAGGCAGGTGCTAAAACACTGAGCCACCTAGGGATCCCTCCCTCAGTCCTTTAGGACTAAAGACATCTCCCAAGCAGAAGGAAATCTCCAGCCCTAAATGTGCCTCTGTGCAAAAAGTTCCCATATGCTCCGTTAAAACCCCGGAAAAATAGTACCCAAGGCCAAAAGCCCTTCCAGGTCTTATAATCCATTTAATCTTCCTACCAAACTCCTACCCTCAGTCTAGTGAAGGAAATGAGAACGGGAAAAGCAAAAAGAGAGAGGTCTCTTGGCTCCTCTGATCTCAGGAGCCTCTGTGGGTAGAGTTCTTTTAAGGAAGTCTAAAGAGCACTGCATGGGTCTAAGAATGGGTAGTGAGGATGCGGGTGGAAAAAGTCTGGACTGGCAGTAAGAAGACCTGGGTTGTGGTTCATACTCCATTCCTTTCTAGCCATTTGACCTTGGAGAAGGCTCCCTGGCAACTTCCCTGGCTTCAGTGTCCTCATCTATAAGATGCATGCATTGAACCAACATATGAACTCCAAGTGCCCTCTGATATTCTGGACCACTTGATTCTAGATTAGAACAACTGAACATACAGAAAGATTGATGGTTACAAAATGACGAATCTGCTAGATAACAAACGCAAATACTCTGTGCAACTGTTTACTAGATAACTGGAGCCACATTCACCGCAAGGTTATCAACCTAGGTTGTGACCTTAGATATCGATTATTCTGCTCCACAGTTATCTCCTTAGCTGGATCCCAGCTTCCTAAGCCAGCAAGAATTTTATAAGGTAAGGCTTACTAATTTCTCACACAGGAAACAGGAAATGTTCCCCTTCAGCTTTGACAGGAAAGTAGGAAGAAAACCTCAAGTTATAGCACTGCCTAGGAAGGGGTGAGGAAACAGAATAGGCGAATCTGTCAGCTGAAAGGTCCCCTCACTCGAATGGTGGAAAAAAGTAAAGGTAGTTCACCTCCATTAATGGGAGTGCTTAATTTAAAGAATTTCCTGGAGACTCAAGATGTCCCATGAGTACAAAATAACGTTAGGTGGGTGCTAGAGTATTACAGTTCATAGTTCCAGATCAATAGTTTCAAGTTCTATCATTTTTCTATTGAAGGAAATATGGTCTGGGCTTCCTTGAGACAGTGAAGATTTTATGCAATTCAATAAAAAGTCATTAGTGCATGCATAACTGTGGTGATATTGAAACGTGGCTGAAAATTCTTTGATACTTCCATGGACAGGTGGGGATCTATGTCCCCTATCTCCCTCTTTGAATCTTGCCAACCAAGCTTGTGACTTTATTTTTTTTTTAAGATTTTATTTATTTATTCATGAGAGACACAGAGAGAGAGAGAGAGAGAGAGAGAGGCAGAGACACAGGCAGAGGGAAAAGCAGGCTCCATGCAGGGAGCCCGATGTGGGACTCAATCCTGGGTCTCCAGGATCATGCCCTGGGCTGAAGGTGGCACGAAACCTCTGAGCCACCCGGGCTGCCCTACTTTGTGACTTCTGAGGCTAGATCAAAAAGGTGATGCAAGCTTCTACCTCTTTTGCTAGAACATTCCTTCTTGGTGCCCTGAGCCACCATGTGAGATGTCAGACTATTTTGAGGTGCCTGGCTGTGAGGAAACCCAAGCCATATGGAGGGACCATATATAGATGCTCGTTATCAGTTTCAGCCTTCAAGTCATTCCAGAACAAATGCCAAACATAGGAGTAAATAAGCCTCTATCTGATACCAGTCCTTGGCCATTCAAGCCACTCACAGACATCTGAATTTTCACAGCTGAGGCTTCAGACATTGTGCCTGAACTCTTTTTTAAAGATTTTATTTATTTATTTGAGAGAGAGAGAGAATGAGCATAAGCAAAGGGAGGGGCAGAGGGAGAGGGAGCTGAGCAGGGAGCCCGATGTGGGGCTTGATCCAGGATGCTGGGATCATGACCTGAACCAAAGACAGACATTTAACCAACTGAGCCACCCAGGCGCCCCCCTCACTTAAATTCTTGACCTGCAGAATTTGAGAGCATAATAGAATAGTTGTTACTTTCTGCTACTAAGTTTGGGTGATTTGTTATACAGCAATAGATAACCAGAATAGTGAACACATGTAACTTAATCATTATACCATATACTTTTTATATTCAAAAATTTAAAAACCAGATCTTTGCTCAGATAATATCTCCTAATTTTTCAGTAGGGAAGCGGGATCACTGTTATCGAGTATCCATCATGTACTCCACACCCCCAGTGAAAACCTACTGAGGGATTCAATAAATATATTATAGCTGATAATTACTCAGCATGCTCTAAACACAGAATTCAAAGTAAATTTTAAAATGATAATATGGGATGGGGCACCTGGGTGGCTCAGTAAGTTAAGCACCTGGCTCTTGATTTTGGCTCAGGTCACGATCTCAGGATCATGAGATCGAGCCCTGTGCTGGGCTCAACACTGGGCATGGAGCCTGCTTAAGATTCTCTGTTTCCCTCTCCCTCTGCCCCTCCCCGTCCCTCTCTAAAATAATAACAATATGAAAGATAAGACACATTCTGTCCTTTAGAAATTTGTATGTGAATTAGATTGTTGGGTCAAAATACAGGGCAAGACCAAATTTGCTTATAGAAGGACATACTAGCCTAGCTCTAGGCAGCATGGCATAGTATTTACAAGAACAGATCATGAATCCCAACCACCTAGGATTTGAATCCCAGATTCAAATAAGATTCAAATCCCTCCCTTCCAGCTGTGTGACTCCAAGCAAGCTACTTGATCCCTTTGTGCTTCAGTTTCCTCATCTGTAAAATGAGGGTATCAATACTAACTCCTCATAAGGTGTTTGTGAGGATTAAATGAGATAATACATATAAAGCATTAGAATGGTGCCTGGTGCATAGTTGGTTCTCAATAAAGATTAGGTGTCAACACTGCAAGAATATTGAGAGGATGCTTAAGACACCCCACACAGATGAATGCAGACTAAAGCCAAATTCCACTAAAAAGTCACTTAAATAATCCAGGGGTTAATGGCTCATGTGTGCTCCACGAACATAGGGCTGCATGCTGGAGTCAGAGCACAAATCCTGCTCGTTTCCTTGCCCCAGTCACTGACTTCCTCTGGTCTACCCTCCTCACTGGGCTGTGGGTATGATGGATAACAGGGCTTGAGTTTCCAAGTCAGCCAGATGATGAGACCTAACCCTACCACTTACTATTATAACCTTGGGCAAATCAGCCAGCATTCCTCAGTTTCCCCATCTGTAAACTGAAGAAGATAATACTTATATTCAAAGACTGTTGTGAGGCCAAAAAATGATAAAGCACCCAGAACATAGTAGGAGCTTAATAATAATTCATTACATAATGGGGCAGAGGGAGAAGGTAAATCCTTACCAGAGGAAGGATTTCTTTTCTTTTTTTGATTTTACTTATTTAAAGAAATAAAGAAAGAGAGAATGAGCAGTGAGGAGGGGCAGAGGGAGAGAAAGAGAAAAGCAGACTCCCTCCTAAGCAGGAAGCGTGATATGGGGCTCAATCCCAGGACCCTGAGATCAAGACCTGAACCAAAGGCAGATGCTTAACTGACTGGGCCACCCAGGTGCCCCCACAGGTACGATTTCTTATGTCTTAAACACACAGTGCTGCCAGCCTTCAGTGTGCTAGGACCCATAAATATGTGTTACCTCCTCAAGGCAAACAATCTAGATATTCAAGCTTTGAGGCATAACACCTTCTTACAGGTCAGAAAAAGACAAAAGTTTTATGGTTTTGTTTTCATAAAACCTCAGGGCATTTAAAAGGTAGTGTGGAGGGGCGCCCGGATGGCTTGGTCAGTTAAGCATCCAGCTCTTGATTTCAGCTCAGGTCATGATGTCAGGGCCATGAGATGAAGCCCCACTTTGTGCCCCTCACTCAGCGGGGAGTCTGCTTGAGATTTTCTCTGCCTCTGTCCCCTCCCTCTCTCATGCTCCCCCTCTCTCAAAGAAATAAACAAATCTTTTTTTAAAAAAATATTTTATTTATTTATTCATGAGAGACACAGAGAGAGAGAAAGGCACAGACACAGGCAGAGGGAGAAGCAGGCTCCATGCAGGGAGCCCGATGTGGGACTCGATCCCAGGACCCCAGGATCACACCCCGGGCTGAAGGCAGCGCTAAACCGCTGAGCCACCAGGGCTGCCCGAAATAAATAAATCTTAAAAAAGAAAGTTATGCTGGAGGAGCAGTGAAAAAGAATGACACATGACTACCTGTGTGAATTCACGGACATAATGTTGAGTGAGGGGGAAAAAAAGACACAAAGATACACACACTGTATGATTCCATTTATATGACATTTAAGAAAAGGCACGATGACTCTATGAGACTGAGGGCAGAATTGGGATTACCTTTGTTGGGGTGCTGTCTGGGTGAAAGAATGGGAAGGCATTAAGGGTTCTGGAAATATTCTACACGTTGATCTGGGTCATAATGCGAGTGAGTACATATTTAAAAATTATATCAAGCTGTACGCTTAAGATTCATGCACTTTACTGCTTGTGTGTGAGACCTCATTAAAAAATGTCCCGGGAAGGTGCTGGCATTACTACTTCCCTTGAATTTACCAGTGGTGGGGACAAGGAAGAGGAGGGTAGTGTGGGGGCTCTTACACATGTCTTTGGCTAGAGACCAAAGCCTTCATTTTGATAATTACTTTTAATTTAGCAGGAAAGTCCTGATGCCACAGCAACAGTGTGATTCAGCTCCCTGCTTTCCCACAGCACTCTTGGAAATGAAGGCACAGTAGGGGGGATATATGTATTTCTTTTCTTCATATATAAAGGGCTTATAAATAGTAATACCAACTTCAGTGCCAGGCATTTCCTGGGGAATTAATAGCCAGCTGGGGTTAACGGTCCTTGGTTTGACTTTGGGCCATCAACCCTTCTTGCTTCTCATTAATTCCCAGAATGTACTGTGTGCCTTGATGGTTATTGCTTAAATACATTAAAATCAAGTTAAGGGTCTGACTTAATGTTGAGCTGTGATAATGTAAAACACAAGGAAGTACTCCCAGCAGACACATTCACTGTTGTGTGTTTTTATTTAACTCATTTTCTTTTATATTTTTGAGTAGCACAATGGAATGATGCACATGGCCATTTTTGCAGATGTTGTTGCTGGTGTGTGCGTGTGTGTGTGTGTGTGTATGTGTATGGCGTGCCTTTGTGTGCATGTGTATGTGTGTGTGTGTGTGTGTGTGTGTGTTTAATGTTCATAAGTCATCAAACAAGACCTGCATGGAAACCTCCCTAAAAAGCTTTATAAAGGGTTCAACATTTCAGTGACATTTTTCTATTTGGAACCAAATGTTATATGAGAAAATACTTTAGAAAAATCTGGGTAAGTAAATTATCTGTTCTATATGAGTTTGTGGTTGGGGTGGGCCCAAAGGAGGCCTGAAACATGGGGAACAGCCTTTTATTTTTTAATGATTTTATTTATTCATTTGACAGAGAGAGAGGGAGAACAAGCATGGGGAGCAGCAGGCAGAGGGAGGGAGAAGCAGGTTCCCCGTAGAGCAGAGATCCCAATATGGGCTCCATCCCAGGACCCCGGGATCATGACCTGAGCCAAAGGCAGATGGTTTACCTACTGAGCCACCCAGGCACCCTGGGAAACAGCCCTTTAAATGAATATTTTCCATGTGCCTCTTTAGAGGGTGGAAAGAACCCTTTCTAGGGCTTTCTGCTTACTGCTACCCGGGAGGGGAGAATTATCTTAAGGCAATTCTGAGCAAGTCTTGGAATAGGAAAGCATACACATTTCTAATTTTTAAAATCCTGTCCATTTAACTTAATCAAATGAGCATTTGTTGCAAACCTCTTATGTGCAAGGCAGGGCAGGGGAAAGACTGTTAAGAGTGAAGCTCACTCTCAAGTGGGAGAGATGGACAGATCCACGCCAGAACACACAGTACAATATGTTCATCTCTGTAATCAAGGTGCTTCAAGAAAACAGAATGTTCATTGTAAACAGAGAGTGAATCACAAAGATCACCCATCTTATGAGAATTTTAAGCATTTGGACTAGCTCTCAATTTGTTCTATGAATCAGCTTCCAAAGAAAGGGTACACCTAGATGTGCAATATGTACTTTGTTGGAAGACATTTTGAGGGCTATTTGAGTCTCTTGATCTCATATATTTGAATTCTTGGGGTTGAGGGTGTTGTCAAAAATTCAAATTCACTGGCCCCACTTGAGAAATTAAATTGGAAAATCTGGGTGTGGGACCCAGGTATCTCATTTTTTTAAAAAAAGATTTTATGTTTAAGTAATCTCTCTACACCCAACGTGGGGCTCAAACCCACAACCCTGAGATCAAGAATCGAGTGTTCCACCGACAGAGCCAGCCAGGCATCCCCATCAGGCCTCTCACTTTAAACAAGTTCCCTTGGTGAATTTTAGTGCATTGAGGTTCGAAATGACTGAATTAGGGTCTTTCAATACTATAAAAATTGTTTTGCCCTATACCAGTTGAGAAGGATTAAAAATCCCTAACAAACCACCACCAACAACAAAATACCTTATATCCGGGAGAGCTAACTTCTCAGCGTGCACACTTACTCTGAGTGCTTTCCAATTGGTTTAAGGGTTTGAGATCCATGTTTAGCTTCTTACAGGTCAGGACCACTTCTAAATCACTCCTAATGTCTATGATCCAGGTAGTTCCTGGCACACCAGCGATCAGCTCAATAATGTTCAAGTGGAGAAATAGATGAATTGGAACAGATAAATTTGTATTTGAATGGCTAGCAGCCTTCTTCCAAAGTGTCCCCATGATCAAAACACTCATCCAGAACAGATATTAAACTGGAAATGGTCTGAATTCTGTAAGATTGGCAGTTACTGGGAGATGTGTGCATGTACAAAGTTCCTGGTTTAAATGCCACACCTGGCAGAGGTAAAGCCTGGAAGCTTCATACACAGGATTCAAGAGAATCAAGTGTGACACTGATATCAGCAAAATTAAGAGAATTTGTCTGTGGCAGTTAAGAAGGATACAACTGGGGTTTATGTTAAGCTAAAATTTAAGTCTACATGGTCAACTAAAAAAATAAAATCCTGTTATTGATTCATTCTCTCCCTCTTTCTCTCTCTGTCTCCGACCATCCATCCACCCATCCATCCATCTGAAAGCAAGGGGTAATAATTATGTATGATTTCCCTCCCTCCCAAAGTTGGGAAACATACGTGCAAAATTCATAAATTGTGTAGTGTTATATAAATACCAATTAATTATTATCACTTCTGCTGTCTCTGGGTAAATATTTCATTTGGTGTGGGTCTTCCCCATCACAGAACACTTGAAGGAGCCTGTGCCCCTTGTCACCAGACTGAGATGTGCCCCTTGAGCAACATAAAATGATTATAATAATTGTTTAAGAAGAACACAGCAGGAAGATTACATGTGAAGTGAAACAGAAGTCTTAAAATGTTATCCTCTTTTGGATCATTTATGCATCTCATTTTCTTAAATAATCAAGAATTAACCGCCAATACACACCGTGTTCAATTTATCATGATAATTTGGAGAGATCTTTACCAGAAAGCAAAGTGCCATTTAACTGGTACAATTGACTCTTCCCCATTGCCCAAGTGGGTTTTTTTTTCCAGCTAGCCAAGTTATTTTCATCATATTCCTTTTTATCTTAAGTTCACATAACCCCTAGAACCTGAATCTAGGGCAAAAGAAAAAAGCAGACCTAACACTATCGATTCATTGATGTGGCACCGTTGGTTTTGATTTTAGAAGGTCAGTGCCCTATGGGCCAAATTTGTTCAAAGGACAAACACACGATAATGATATAGTGCTTCCTCTCTTTAAAAATCCAACCACTGCTGTTTAAAACACAACTAAGTATCAGTGGGAAAATGTAATGTATACTTTTAAAAGTTAGTCTCTGTGTGGTTTAGAGTCATTCTATAATTATGTTTCAAATAAATGATGACCTTTTAAAATATATAATAATAATATTGTTGATATTTCAGATAAATGGTTCCTATTTCATTTTTAATATGTCATTAACTTACCATTACTAAAAATTTAACCACGCTTTAAAGAATTCCCAGATGGAAATGAGATTATATTGGTAATTTACAATAGAGCGATACATTTCTATTATGCTTATTTAAAAGTGCATTTGTATCATGCAAATTCCTTTGAATATAAAATTGCCATTTGGTTCTCCTGGGCAGTAGGTAGAAAATGAGAAAGAAGATCCAAATAGGAGATTTGGGGAAAGATAAGATATATGCAGAACAGGTTTTTTTTTTTTTTTCTTCCCATAGACAGGATAGTACCTTGAGGAAGAAATTTTAAAAGTATATTTTGGAGGGATCCCTGGGTGGCGCAGCGGTTTAGCGCCTGCCTTTGGCCCAGGGCGCGATCCTGGAGACCCAGGATTGAATCCCACGTTGGGCTCTCGGTGCTTGGAGCCTGCTTCTCCCTCTGCCTATGTCTCTGCCTCTCTCTCTCTCTCTCTCTCTCTCCCCGTGTGTGTGTGACTATCATAAATAAATAAAAAATTTTTTTTAAAAAGTATATTTTGGAAAGAATAGGGACTAAATGAAGTGTGTATGTGTGTGTGTTTAAAATAAAAATAACTCCCCATAGGCTAAAATTATGCTTCAATGTTCAGCATACTCATTTATAAAAAGAATTGCTCGAGGCTATTACATTACTGACCAGTTAAATTCACTTTAGTGCCATTCCTTACAAGTATACACTGCCAGAGGGTTTTATACTGTAGGGAAGATACCATCTACAACTACCACCAAACAATGCGGCAAGCAGATGAGATCAAGTAGATGATGCTGAGTCCCTATTTTCAGCATCGGCTGACAACCAACCGTATGGATTGTGTGGATGTGTGGACATCTGAAATTGTTCTGGGTCTCGTGTACTCTCCAAAGCTCTCTGCCTGCCACATGATGTCATGTAATCTTTTGACATCCATGCTGATTACCTACTTGCCAACTTACTTTATTGAAGTTGTTTCCGTCTCCTTACAGTGATTCCTTAAAAGCGTTTTATCAGTTGAGTTATGACAAGAAGTAGACCACAAGTGCACTTATTCCAGAAGCTCTTAACCTGGAAGGCTTCAGGCATCATCAACTCCGGGAAGTTGTGTGCTCAATTTGCACATCTGCTCTCTCCCAGGGAGAGGATTCCTAGCTTTTGTCAGAGTCTAAGAGATTAGAAAAATGAGAGATTTGCAGCTCCATTGCAAGCTGGATCCAATGACAGGGCCAATGACAGGGCCAAAGGCAGAGGGAGGAAAGAGGACAAAGTGTGACAAGCAAAAAAGTCAGAGGAACAATAGAGGAGAAAGGAACCATAGAAGGAAGGAGAAGCAAGGGAAAGAGAAAAGAGGACAAGAGGTTGGGAGCAGAAGAAAATAAATTCAAGTCAGATAAGGAGAAGGGTAGAGGGAAAGAAAGAAAAGATGGATGAGAAGGTTCATCCCACAGCCCTCCCTGAGAGTCAGGGCACCAGGAAGTTTCCCCCTTCTGTCAGCGGGGTGCCCCCAGCAGGTCCAGCTTCTGTCCGGCTGTGGCACAACCCTTATTCTTTCCTATTTCACCCCATTACCCTTGACTCAAGCACAGGTTTATACTCAGGCAAAGGTGCCATAACAATGAACTGAACGATGATTCCAGAAGTGCATCAGGAGGGCGAGGATTGTGCTGCCTCATGTTTGGGTACAGTCAAATAGGTTAAGCTACATCAACAGTCTTGAGTAGCAACTTGGGCTCTAAAAGACACTGGACAAGCCTACTGACACAGACCCACTAAGGAAAGAAACCAGCTGTCAAGGGTGAAAAACATGTAGGTAAATGCAGGTTCTCTGTAGGGATCAAAGCCTTCATGGATCCCTCTGTAGGGATTCAAAGCCGTATGTAAAATAAAGCATATGGCATCTGGGTACTGTCTTGGCAATCTCAATTTTCAGATTTTCAAGGAAATATAAATTTTTGTTTTCAAAATTAAGCTTGTTTATTTTAAAAATTAAGTTTGGAGGCACCCTGGTGCTTCAGTCTGTTAAGCATCTGCCTTTGGCTCAGGTCATGATCCCAGGGTCCTGGAATCAAGTTCCGCATCCAGGTTCCCTGTTCAGTGGGGAGTCTGCTTCTCCTTCTCCCTCTGCCTGCCACTCACCCTTGTGTTTGTGCTTGTGCTCACTCTCACTCTCTCTCCCCCTAAAATAAATAAATAGAATCTTTTAAAAAATTAAGTTTGAAGGATAGATGTTTTGAGTTTATATTAAAACAATGTTTAAAAACTTTGGATTCCAGGAATAGACCTTTGGAGCAGAATTTGAAAGTCCATGAGATTGGAATATTTAAGTTCAAATATATAGAAATTTCCAGTAGTCCTTGAAGTGGCATGGTGGAGACTACTCCGAAAAGGACCTCCTTTTCATTTTTTTAAAGATTTATTTATTTATTCAGAGAGAGGGAGAGAGGAGAGGCAGAGACACAGGCAGAGGGAGAAGCAGGCTCCATACAGGAAGCCTGACGTAGGACTCGATCCCAGGTCTCCAGGATCACACCCCGGGCCACAGGCAACGCTAAACCACTGTGCCACCGGGGATGCCCAGGACCTCCTTTTCAGATGTTTACCTTGGCGCTCAGAAACATCTATGCTGGAGAGTTCGAATCTGGTCTCAGGAAAGCACAGAGGAACATGGTGGAAGCATTCATCATCTACCCATGAGACTAAATTAACATTAATCTGTTCCATATGGCCCCTATTTATAGGGTGAACCCATGATTTATCTTCTATACTGTGATGCTTTTGAGAATGAAAAAAAGGGGCCATTAACAAATTAAGGCAAGGCAATCATCATAAACTGAGACTGTCCCAGGCAAACTGGAACATATGAACACCCTATCTCTACAGAACTTCTCATGGGTTGGCAATGAGATAAAACAAAACAGACCAACAAGCAAATGAAACCAAAGTAACAACCAGGAATGATTATTAAAACTGTAATGAAATCTGCTTCCAAATGGAACCCAAAGGAATTCAGGAATTTTAATGACCAAACTCATCATGCTTGTGGCTATCAATTAGTCCTGTGTTTGTGTAAAAGAGGTGTAAAATAAAGCATACGGCATCTGGGTACTGTCTTGGCATAAATGGAAGATTCCAACCAACATGTTATTTATGGATTGACAGGAAGGTACTTCCTGGTGAATGACGGTGGTCACTTTCCAGCAACAGTGGAGGGTTGAAGGAGGACAGGTAGACACTAGGGGGAAAGAGGGCCAACTGGAGGTATATCAGGAAATCGGTCTCAATTTGGTGGAAATATTTTTATTAAAAACGTGTAATATGGGGATCCCTGGGTGGCGCAGCGGTTTAGTGCCTGCCTTTGGCCCAGGGTGCGATCCTGGAGACCCAGGATCAAATCCCACATCGGGCTCCTGGTGCATGGAGCCTGCTTCTCTCTCTGCCTGTGTCTCTGCCTCTCTCTCTCTCTCTCTGTGTAATATCGTAAATAAATAAAATTAAAAAAAATAAATAAAAACTTGTAATATTTCATACACAAGAGTTAGCTGTATTGTATTGGATGACTCTCATCTTTTTCTGAGTCTGATCTTTTTTTGCTCCTCTGAGGAGTCTAAAAAGTCGTGAGTTCTGTCCTAAATTCACAAGGCTTTCCAGGGATCAGAAGACAAAGTGCAGGGGCAGTGCGGGTGGCTCAGCTGTTTAGCACTGCCTTCAGCCCAGGGCATGATCCTGGAGTCCCGGGATCGAGTCCCACATCGGGCTCCCTGTGGGGAGCCTGCTTCTCTCTCTGCCTCTCTCTCTGTGTGTCTATCATGAATAAATAAATAAAATCTTAAAAAAAAAGACAAGGTGCAGAAATAAAGGTTTTTTTTTTAAATTTATTTATGATAGGCACACAGTGAGAGAGAGAGAAGCAGAGACATAGGCAGAGGGAGAAGCGGGCTCCATGCACCAGGAGCCCAACGTGGGATTCAATCCCGGGTCTCCAGGATCGCGCCCCGGGCCAAAGGCAGGCGCCAAACCGCTGCGCCACCCAGGGATCCTGAAATAAAGGTTTTTCATTAGTCTTTTCAACCATTGCAACATTACTGTTAATGCATACATACATACATACAAAATAATATCTCATTATTCTCATTTATTCCTGAACTGCAGAAGGGTGGGATCGACATTTTGGTTGGTGGGTGGGGATGGAGAGCCCTCCCAGAAAGAATATCTCCTAGAAAGTGGGTACCACTCACTCTAGGGATAATCTAATTGATAACAATTAACTTAATGGCAGCTTGACTGGGGAGTGGAGTGCCCAGAAATTTGATCAAATATTATCCTGGGTGTGTCTCTGGATGAAGTTAATATTTGAATCTGTAGACTGAGTACAGCAGATTGCCCTTCTTAATGTAAGTAGACCGTATCAAATCAGTTGAAGATCTGAATAAAACAAAAATGCCAAGTGAGAGGAAATTCTCCCTGCCTGAGCCCTGACCTGGGACCTCAGTCTTCTCCTGCTTTCAGAGTGGAACTTACACCATTAGCTCTCCTGGTTTGCAGGCCTTTGGACTTGTTATCGGAACTATACCACCAGCTTTCCTGGGTCTCTAGCTTACCAACTGCAGATCTTAGGACTTCTCAGTTTTTGTAATCATGTGAGCCAATTCCTTATGATAAATCTCTCTCAAGATATTTGTATATTTCTATCATTATCTATAGAAAGATATATATCAAGTATAGATATACAAAGATATGTATATCTTTCTATAGATATAGAGATATAGATATCTATATAGAAAGATATAGATATATATAGGAATAGAAACATACAGCATATAGACATAGATACAGATCTACTGATTCTGTTTCTCTGGAGAACCCTGACTAGTAACACTTACTTTAGAGTGATCTGGGTTCAACAGCACCTTAAGATACAGCAAAGAATAGGCATGTACCCCACTGGAAGTTAGGAAAATGTCTCGCAGTGCACAGCCCATAAAGGATAATCCTAAGAGACTTTGACCTGGTCTGGCACCACTCACAGCCATAACCACAAAGCAGGCCAGGCCCAAACCAATGTCTACCATGACTTTCAAGTCACTGCTCCGCCTTGGAAGTCAAAAGGCCCTTGATCCCCATGTACCCCCAAAAATCCTGTTGGCTATTTGGTACTCTATATGTTTGGAGGCCATCCCTCAGGAACAAATCCAGAATTGAGGATGGATTCTAAACTTTGAGGCTCTCTGATTGGTAGAAGCCACAGAAACGGTCAAGGGGCCGAGCGGAAAAGCTCATCAGATATGCAGTCTAGGGATCCCTGGGTGGCTCAATGGTTTGGCCCCTGCCTTCGACCCAGGGCCTGATCCTGGAGTCCCAGGATAGAGTCCCATGTCGGGCTCCCTGCATGGAGCCTGCTTCTCCCTCTGCCTGTGGCTCTACCTCTCTCTCTCTCTCTCTGTGTGTCTCTCAAAAATAAATAAATAAAATCTTTAAAAAAATACACAATCTAACTAAGCACTTCAGAGAAAAAGCCACAAGCCATGAAACACAGAAGGAATGTATGTGGTTGGGAGCTAACCTAGCCGATAGATCAGAGGCTCAACTGGAAAGCAAGAGATGGAGGGAAGACAAAATCCTCCAATATTGCTACTCCTGCCCATATGATCCTTGGGCACAGTTATTTTTGCTTCTGTTGTGACTGGGTAGGTGGGTCCTCAAAGTGCCGAGCCTTGCTGGATACCTCAGAGGCAGGGGGGTCCATTAGACTCACAATTGTACCTCATAGAAATTCTAGGTATTCCATCCCTATGATTTCAGCTCATTTTCGCCTTTAGATGCATTGATGAGATTTTATATCAGTTGGACAAATCTTCTGTGTTTCCAATCAAGGCCTGTAATTCTTTAGCCACTTATTTTTAAGGATGAAAGCCTCTTTCCCCATCTACATCTTCGTTCATTTCTGAGGTTAAAAAGGCATCTGTAAATTTTGTCTGATAAATTTTCCATTCATTCTCCTCCTCTCCTTCAATATGCCAATCAAGCTGTCAGCTTGCTTTCTCTGCAGATTCATAACACTTCACCTCAGCCTCATTAACTGATTTGCCTTTTGTTGCGCATGAAGAAAACTCATCTCAACACTTAAAACCCTGGGAGTAACAATTCAGAACTTTTTCAGCTGTCTTTTGGATTTTTAGCTCCCACGGCTTGTTCTTTATTTTCTGCCTTTCAGAGAGAAAAATTTCCTCTTTCTTGCCACTACCTTTCGTTGACCTCATCTTTAAATATGGAAGAAGATTTACGCTTGTATTTTAAGCTTTTGTATGTGTCAACTTTGATAAATTTCCAAATGCAGTCAAACTTGACTCATTTGGGCTCCATTTGGATTTCTATGAAGATTAGGATGAAACCTAGCCCTTCCCCATTAAGGTAATAAATATTCCCTAATAATGTTCTCTACACAAGCAATTGACGATGTCATCCATATCTTGGAGTTCTGCCTGGGTCCAGATTGCCCTAAAGTAGGACCAGCCTTACAGGTAAGCAGAATGGGTGCAAATCATTCTGAGAGCATTCATGCACGCACACGACCTTCACTGGTGGTACTTGGGGAGCTTAGTTGATGGACCCCCCCCAATGGCTGTTTCTAAAATGTAAACTAAAAAAATGTTTTAGTCTGTTTTGAAATCCTGGCTTCACCATGAGCTTGCTCTAGGATCTAAGCCCAATTACTTACTTCTCAGGTCCTCAATTTCTTATTTCTAAGACATGGGAAAATACAATAAACATCTCTCTTTTTTTTAAGATTTTATTTATTTATTCATGAGAGATACAGAGAGAGAGGCAGGGACATAGGCAGAGGGAGAAGCAGGCTCCCTGTGGGGAGCCTGATGCAGGACTTGATCCCAGGACCCCAGGATAACACCCTGAGCTGAAGGCAGACGCAATAAGCACCTTTTAGAGTTGGCTAAAGATTAAGTGAGATATGACATGTCAAAGATTGCATGTTGCCAGGAAGGTTGCGTTCCCTTATAGGCAGCTGACTGAATTTGTGTTCTCCTTGAAGTAGATCCTGGGACAAGGATTTGAGTGCTAGTAGTTTATCTGGGAGATGATCCCAGGAGACACTGGCAGAAGAGTGTTGGAAGTGAGACCAGGAAGGGAAGGTATCCAATAAAGAGTGTAGTATCAAGGAGGTTATCACTGTGGACAGCTGGAGCTCAGCCCCCCTGGAGAACTCTGAAAGACGGTTGTCTTTGTCCATAGCCCCTGTCAAAGGGGTAGGGAGCTGGGGTCTTTCTAGATGAATTACTGATGACTGTGCTGGGAGTACTGCTTTGCTCAAGGGAAACATTGGCTCTACCTTTGTAGACCTAACATTTTTAGTGGGACTAGGGTAATGTATCTTGGAGTTCTTACTGTATGAATTTAGCAAAATTGTCTGGGTCTTGTGAGGGAAGCTGTGGTCAATCAAGAGGCAGCCATGCCAGGGGATGCAAGGTCAGGGTGGGAGGGCTGGACACTTGCATAGAGAATAAGAGCTGCTCAGAACAGCCCAGTTTGTTGCCAGGTTGTCAACAGTGTATGTCGAATCTATGGGGCAGGGCTAGGTCAGAATTGGGAAAATGGGGAGGACAGGTGGTGCATCAGAGAGTGGGTGGATCAGGGCAGGTCTTTGCACAGAATGAAGGCCTGGGTGACACCCTAAATGAAGTCCAGAGCGGAGCTAGGTGGCTTAAAAACTTATGCTTTGTAAAAATAATAAAAATCCATATAATTTAGAGACATTTTCTCTTAGACTGGAAAAGGAAGAGGGAAAATAATCATTTTCTATGTAAATGTCATAAATCTTCCAGATATAGGGGCCATGCCAGGGCTTTGGGCAACCCAACTGGCATTTCATTCAAAGTCCAGCTCAAATGTCACTCCCTCAAGATAGCCTTTTCCAAATACCCCTTCCCCTTTACACATTGTCGTGCCACTATTGTGGCACTTGTTTCAATATCTTGATTATAACTAAATGATTAGCTGCATTATTTGCCATTTGATGACCACCTTCCTGAGAGGTCTGTCACTTTCATCAGTTTATGTCAAGGACTTGCATAGTGAAAGCCAGAGGTGACACTCAGTAATTATTCATTGAATGAAAGAGTAAGTCTTTCTGTGTGATGTTTGTAAGATACAGAAGTTTGCAAATAGCCAGAGAAACCCAAAACAGGCTGTCCTGTATGATTTTTCCACCCTTTCTCTCAGCAGCATCTCTTTGCAGCTCTGTACTTGGAATAGTTCCAGATCCTTCTGTTGCCGGGCAGTGCATAGTTCTTTTCTCAGCAACATCCTTACTGGGCAGCTGCTCAGGAAGCCCCCTTGGTTGGTGAATGTAATGATCTGAGGCACTTTCAAGAAAATATGTAAATATTTTTAAAAGATTCTGTTTACTTATTTGAGAGAGAGTGTGAGGGAGCAGGAATGGAGGAGAGGGGCAGGAGAGGGAGAGCCGGGAGCTGGATGTGGGGCTCTATTCCAGGACCCTCAGATCATGACCTGAGCCATCCAGGTGCCCCAAGAAAAGATGTAAATTTGAGACTGTGGCTGAGCCCCACTTGTCTTCTCATGTGTCGGCAGGTCACAGGTGCCACCAGATTCTTACCTAATGTGAGCCCTCAGACTTCCACTGCCATCTTTCCCAGAGCAGGCTTTGAGCCTGGCACTTTCCTCTTCCTTACAAGCATTCAGTCCCAGGTATCTAAGAGCCTTGGTCATAACCCCAAGCCATCTTCCCTCCTCCAAGGGGTGGAGGGTCACTTGTGTAAGAGTTCTAGGGACTTCTTGGGTCATCCCATAATTGCCAAGTTGTGTGTGCCAATTAAACTCTGATACTAACCCTGGGGAAACACTCATTTACTCAGAGTTGTGAGAGAGAGGCTACAGGATGCCAAGGTTTTGTTATATAGGCAGTCCTTGCTTTACATGGTTTCGATATGCAAATATTTCAGATATCACAGTTTAGTTAATAACACCAGTCCCTCAACAATGTTATTGCATAAAGTACAAATTTGGCTGCTAGGTCTTTTGCACACAAATCCCTATATAACTAACAGGTGCCTAGCTCAATCAGTGGCCAATCACATCACGTCTTTTTTTTTTTTTTTTTTATTTATGATAGTCACAGAGAGAGAGAGAGAGGCAGAGACACAGGCGGAGGGAGAAGCAGGCTCCATGCACCGGGAGCCCGATGTGGGATTCGATCCCAGGTCTCCAGGATCACGCCCTGAGCCAAAGGCAGGCGCCAAACCGCTGCGCCACCCAGGGATCCCACATCACGTCTTTTAAAGCCTGTCTCTGATTGGTCACTGCCAATCTGTTACTTGGTTCCAACAAGGACAATAGAGTGTGTGCTTTTGTTGCCTACTTGGTCTCTAGTGATGAATCCATATGACATTTTACGAAAATGGGTAATCAAAAGAGAAAGTTGGCCAAGGAAGATGAAAATGTCACAAAGAAATGAAAAAGGAGTATTACTGGAAGTTAAAATTGAATCAAACGTAAATGGAGTTGTGGAAAGAAATATGAGAATGTTGACCATGCCTCTGTCCTCAAGAGATTCTAGATAATGCAGTCAGAAGAACTTTGTGAAGGAGAACCAATCAAATTTATAAATGAGGACAGTGGTTGTGATGAAAAAAGCATGATGTACCAGAGGAAGTGACACTGGCAGAAATTTCACAATAAAGGAACTCTGAGAAATGTTTTACATTAAAAGTATAAACACTTGGGTGGTTCAGCTGGTTGAGCATGGATTCTTGATTTTGGTTCAGATCATGATCTTAGGGTGGTGAGATTGAGCCCCACATTGGGCTCCACACTCAACATGGAGCCTGATAGCCCTGCTCAAACAATTCTTTTCTTTTTTTAAGTTTAGTATTTTTTTAAGATTATTTATTTATTTATTCATAGAGACACACACAGAGAGAGAGGCAGAAGCAGGCTCCATGCAGAGAGCCCAACGCGGGACTCGATCCAGGGTCTCCAGGATCAGGCCCTGGGCTGCAGGCAGCACTAAACCGCTGAGTTACCAGGGCTGCCCTGCTCAAACAATTCTTGATAATGTTTTTGTTTGTTTGGTTGGCTGGTTTTTTTTTTTTTTTTTTTTTTTTTTTACACGGAAAAACACTTTAGGGGCACCTGGCTGGCTCAGTTGGCAGAGCATGTGATTCTTGATCTTGGGGTTGTGAGTTTGAGTCCTGCCTTGGGTGTAGAGATTACTCAAAAATAAAATATTTAAAAAAAGAAAAGAAAAAAAAGACACTTTAAGTCTCAATGTGTCTAATGTTTTCAATTGCAGTGTACTAAATACTAATTTTACTATTTTTAATTTTCTTATACATTTAGAGCCAACGGTAAGAGAAATTTTAATGTTTTTGACAATTTTTAAAGGTCACAGAACACTTGTATTTTTTCCCATTGGTGAAGATTGCTTTGCCTAGTTTGCACAACAAGGACTACCTATAATCTGTTGCAGTGGAATGTGTCCAGCTGTTTTGACAAGCCCATCAGTATTATGACAGTATATTGGCCAACTAAAAATTATGTGAAGGCAAGTACTCATATTCTGATAGTAAGACAGAATATTAAGATTTGAGGCTCTTTTGGAAAAATAAAATTGTTGTAAAATGATAGAATACCAGGTATCTGGAGCAAGGGATTATAGTACTGCTACATTATCTCAATTCTTAATGCCACCAAATCCAACTACCCCCTGAGCCCCTATTCTTCTATTTGGCGCATTCTAAATGTTAGTAGAGAAGTTTAAATTCCATCCCTTGACCTACTATTGAATAAAAGGGAAACTTGAACACATTTCCTTATCTTCAAATACTTCAAACTCTCCAACTGTGTGATTGAACATACTTAGATATGTTGCAAGGATTAACATTATAATATTTTTATTTGTTTATGATTTAAAAGTAGTTTTTTAAAATATTTATTTATTTGTGAGAAACACACACACACACACAGAGAGAGAGAGAGAGAGAGAGAGACAGGCAGAGGGGGAAGCAGGCTCCATGCAGGGAGCCTGATGTGGGACTTGATCCCGGGTCTCCAGGATCAGGCCCTGGGCTGAAGGCAGCGCTAAACCGCTGAGCCACCCGGGCTACCCTAAAAGTTGTTTTTAAGTAATTTCTACACCCAATGTGGTGCTCAAACTCATACCCCAAGATCAAGAGTTGCATGCTCTTCTGACTGAGCCAGCCAGGCACCCCAACAATAAAATATTTTTAAATAGCTCTACATGGCATGTGATACTAATAAACTGGATATTAAACTATATTTTATGAGAGACACTTGCAGATCTTATGGTCAGGAGCATTCTTCCTATTGGAATAGTTTCCTCCACCTTGCAACAATCCTCTTTAATAAAGCCTCTTTTTACCAAGTCTGAACAAAATATGTATTTTATGTATTCTTATTACATAACAATCCTTATGTGTGCATGCACATTGGAAGCTGAAATCCCTAGCTCTAACTTGAATTGGCCAAGGCTTGCCAAACAAAGGAAATTTTGGCCAATGTGGGCCAAATCTGGTCTACAAAGTTACTGGAATTTCTTTTTCTCTCCAATCCAACATTTCTAATGTAGCCCATAGGGCAATCTGTGATCTCACAGCCATGGCTTGGACTCTTCCCCCTTGGCTTGATTGGGAACCCAAGGAAGCAGGGATAACACCCCCACAAAAGATGTGAGCCTGCCTAAGGAAACACACTAGTTTTCTGTTTTGAGTGTAGTCATTGCTTAATAAATATTTGTGAATTAACAAGAATGCGATTTGATCCCTTGTGCGGGCAGAGTTGTAGGACTCTGGAAAGAAGGGACAGAGAAGCCCAAACAGTGAGCCTTAGCTCCTGGCCATGATGAAACTACAGAAGGTGGGCTGTTAATTGGGTTTATATATTGCTTGAAATAATCATAACGTGGGGCACCTGGGTGGCTCAGTGGTTGGGCATCTGCCTTTGGCTCAGGACATGATCCCGCGGTCCCAGGATTGAGTCCCACATCGGGCTCCTTGTGGGGAGCCTGCTTCTCCCTCTGCCTCTGTCTCTGCCTCTCTCTCTCTCTCTGTATGTCTCTCATGAATAAATAAATAAAATCTTTTAAAAAGAAGAAATAATCATAACATTATTTCTTCTGGGATATTGTAGTCTAATGGTTATTAGGAAACCAGTGAACCCATCCAGGTGGCTGGTTGTGAACAGAGTAGTATGGAGGGCACAGCAGAAGCTGGAGAACAGGAAAGATGGCTCCAGAGATGGATACATTAGTGTGCCCTTTCATATGGCTATTTCATATGGAATTCATCTTTTAATCCCACTCAACTATTTTTTTTGTTGATTGTTGGAAGTTTGTAGATAGAGAAAAGTGCACTCTAAAATATAACCACTGTTCTAATGGTACTCCTCAAGCATAACCACTGCTTCTACTTTGATTTGCCTTCTTCCAGTCTTCTTTATTTTTCATATTTATTTGTTTGTTTAAAAATTGTGCTGAAAGACATAGAACATAAAATGTACCTTCTTATCAATTTTTAAGTGTATGGTTCAGTAGTGCTAAGTACATTCACATTGTTGTGCAGCCAATCTCCAGAACTCTTTTCTTCTTTCAAAAATGAAAGTCTCTATTACACAGCTCCCCAGTCTCTCCTCCTCCCACCCCCTGGCAACCATCCTCCCAACTATTTTTTTTTCCTCCACTGTGAAATAGGGACAATACTCTGAAAAGATTATGAGAATTAAATGAGATAATGTATGCAAATTGCTTGCTATTGAGTTTGATACACAGTTAAGTGCTCAACAAATGTTAGATATTATTATCATTTATGATTCTGTCTTATGATTTTTTTTAAAACGCCATGAATTGACTTGGGTGAAATTGGGTTTACATAAACACAAATGCAGCCTGTAATTAGAGAAAGATGAGCAAAAAGGATGTAGGCAACAAGAGGCCATATGTGGAAGATGAAAGAAGAGGGTAGATACCCTGATTCTGAAGATAGGGATCGGGGATGGGGGTCTTGATCCACCTTGATTTAATTGGCAGCTGTATGTGAGTCTCAGTTTCCTTTTGGCATGTGGGCAAGAAGGAAGCTCACAAGAATTTGGCTATTTTCCATTTGTTCTCTTTTTAAAAGATTTTTTTAAAAGTAATTTTTATACCCAACGTGGGGCTCAAACTTACAACCCTGAGATCAAGAGTCACATGCTCTACTGAGTCAGCCAGGTGCCCCTACATTGTTGTAATGCAGAGGTGGCACATACCAGTAGGCTTTTGTTTAGCTTAATGTAAAACATGTTATTAAAAAAGTAAATTGGGGGCACCTGAGTGGCTCAGTTGGTTCAGTGTCTGCCTTTGGCTTGGGTCATGGTCTCAGAGTCATGGGATTGAGCCCTGCATGGGGTTCCCTGCTCAGCAGGGAGCCTGCTTCTCCCTCTCTCGCTGCCACTCCCCCTATTCATGCTCTAAATCGATAAAACCTTTAAAAATTTTTTAAAAAGGTAAATAGGTTCTTAACATTTATTAATGAGAGCATTTCTGATAAAAATCCCCATCTGAGACTTCATTCACTTGGTGGCAGTGAACACTAAAAAGTGATCCTCCTTCTGTTGGGGCAACCATTGGCAGGAGCTGTGTAGATAGATGGCTTCAATTCAGCCCACATCACTCAATTATGTTACCTGCTTAGCCTCTGAGGAAGGTGGTCTGTGAAGTTAATTGAGCAACAAGTTTTTCTCATATCATTAGACAAAAGCATACCCCTAGTAGAAGAGCACCACCACTCCCATGACACAGAATGTTGATCTTACCTTTGCTGGGAAATGTGATATCCCTACCCATAAAATGTCTGCCGATTGTGTTCTCCCCAAGTTAGCACTAGGAGCTGGGAGAAGTTTGAAATTTTCCTCTACTTGTAAGGTAATAAGTTAGCTTAGCACAGTTTCATGAATGCTGACCAAGGACATAAGATTCCCAGGTCAGAGACAAAGGACAGTTCCTTCCTCATAGCAACAGTTGTAACCAGAATACACCAGCAGTTGCACTGGTTTCCTAAGTCTGGGTTCTCACAGGGAAGCATCAAGAGGACCAAGGGACACTACACATGTGTGGGTTACATTATAGCAAAGGGGCCCTGAGCTTAGGGAACTCGAATCTTTTATAATGGCCAGTAAGCACGATTGACCTTTGCTCTAGAGGGAGATTCTCTTGATGTTATTACTGGACAGTAAACAAACCTGCCCTTTGCTCTGCACTATCTCTATCTAACTCTAAGGCTGTTTGCTATACAAACATTTGAAAACAATTAGTCTGGAACAAAGGCAGTCAGGTCTTGGCTTATAAGATGTGCAGAAACCCAAAGGCTTGTGGAGAATGGTCTTCCGACACTCACCCAGCATCATTTACCCTATTAACCTTGCCTTCACTTTCAAGCAAGTTCTCACTCACCCAAATGGGGAGAATTACATATGAGGGGTACTGGATTTCATTCATTGATTAGGCAAATATTTATTGCACACTTATAATGAAAAGAGGTATTGGACCCTGGAAATACAAGCTTGAAAAAGACCCATTCTTTCCCCTCAAGGCACTGAGTCAGGTGAGTCAGGTGAGTAAATCACTAATTACAGTACAGTGTAATAAGTGCCATCTGTGGACAAAGGGGGCTAGCCAGCCAATGGTGTCGGGGGAGAAAGAGGTGGCTTCCAGGAGAGCTTACTTCAGCAGGACCTGGAAAGAGGAATTTGGGGCAAAGGGGAATGAGAAGTGGGAGGACCAGCCCAGGATGTCAGACAGAGAGACAGGAAGGGAGAAAAATGATTGAAGATGAGACGGGGATGAGGTCATGAATTAGTGGACCATGATGAGACATTGAGACGTACTCAAGGGCCATGTGGGAACAGTCTCAGAGGCACAGAGGCCAGTTAAGAAAGAGGCTTTTGCAAGAGTCTAGGCATGAGATGGTGCTGGCTTGAAATGAGAAAGTGGTAGTGGACGTGGATGAAAGAGAGGACAGCTGAGTGATGTTAAGGAGGTAGACTTGGTTAGCCTTGGTGATGAATGGATGAAGCAATGAAGGAACAGAAAAGAATCTAAGCTTGTGCCCAGTTTTTGGCTTAGGCAACTGAGTGATGGGCAGTGGCATGAACTGAAATAAAGAAAAGAGGAGAAACAAGTTCTGGGTGAATATAAAGAGTTCAGGGGGCACCTGGGTGGCTCAGTCATCAGCTGAGTGTCCAATTCTTGGTTTCAGCTTAGGTCATGATCTCAGGGTCTTGAGATCAAGCCCCCAGTCAGCCTCCACACTCAGTGAGGAGTCTTCTTGAGAACCTCTCCCTCTCCCTTTGTCCCTCCCTCCACCCCACCTCCCAAAATTAGAAAAAAAAAATTGCTAAAAAAGCAAAGAGTTCAGATTTAGACACTCTGAGTTCAAGGTCCTATAATCCAAGTAGAGATATCCCCTAGGCAAATAGATATACATGCCATATGAATCTAAAACATTGGGTTTTAATTTGCTGGTATTACATTAGTGCTCTTTATAATTTAAAAATGAATGATTTCAAGGGTGCCTGGGTGGCTCAGTCAGTTAAGCGTCTGTCTTCGGCTCAGGTCATGATCCCAGGGTCCTGGGATTGGGACCTGCATTGGGCTCCTTGCTTCTTCCTCTCCTCCCCACTCATGCTATCTCTCGCTATCTCTGTCTCTCTCTCAAATAAATAATAAAATCTTTTAAAAAATTAAAATGAATGATTTCATGGGATTAAATTATTTGCAGATCAATAATTATCAGACAAATATTATAATGATTCATAAGTAATGGAGAAAAGCACAGCAAAAAATATTGTGTAGGCATACATTAAGTAGGCAACTCGTAGGCCTGAATAGAAATCCAGGGTAGGTAACAGTTTGTCCTTTTCAGACTCAAATAAATCTCTGAAGGAAAGGAAATAGCACTTCACTTTAAGTCAAGGTGTCTTTTTCAGTATAATTGCAATTGATGTATTGCTAATGCACTATTTGACAATCTGCAATAAAAAAAAAAAACAGCCACCCAGTATTTCACTGAATCACAGTTCATGATTACTAGAGCTTTCTTTGTGTGCTTAGTATACTTTCTAAAAGCTTGCATTCATCGTCCAAAGGGAATGATGAAATAGCTGATTTTTCCTGTGATGTTGTCGTTAGATTATTGCCAAAACAAAATAAAATTCCAAATTGTTAATGAACTGAGTGAATTTTAATTTCTATGGGGACCTTGTAAAAATAAAACATTCCCCATTAAATATTGAATATTTAATAATGTAAACAAATGAAGCACTCTCTACCAAATCCTGCCGTATATATTTGTCACTATCAGTGAAAACAGAAATGAATAGGACCAGGCATAATGGGGTACCAGTTGTCCCTTCATCCATTACTAATGCTTCCAATCTGTTAAAGTCATATTTGCCTTTTTCTGGGCCCTGCTATGGTTAATATTTTCCATAGACTCATCCTGGAAGCATCAGCCAATAGTGAGCTTCTACTCACTACTCTTCTGTCCTACCTTAGTGACAGCACCTCAGTAACGGCGGGCGGGGAGACCCACTGTATTATCTTGCTGAAATAGCAAGACAAATAATTCAAATTTGTCAAATGCAAGTTGTAATTCAATCAACCACTGCTCAGATTTTTGCTTTTTATTTATATGGCTTTTCTGTCCTCTAAATTTCAGCTGCAGTAGGACATCTCTGTCTGCATTATTTCCACTAAAAGCTCTTTTAAAGCCACCACTATAGGAATATTTTGGAATGCTAAATATTTGTTTCCAGGCTGACGTTAGATTTGGCAGATTTTCTCTTCCTGACAGTTGTTTACCTGTCAGCTATATTTCTTTAAATTCTTTCCTGTCCATTTTCCCTGGAAACATAAAAAAAGGTTGAACATCTCCTAGTAAATCTGCCTGGTCCTTTGAATGCAGCATGATTGACAATAAAGGGAAGGAAATGGTCAATTTTCTCATGCGCTTTGCTGAATAATCAAGGATCATTGGTTGAAACTGCTTTTCATTTCAGAACCAAGGGACCATTGCGTTCTTTGGCTTTTCTACATCTCAGTGAGGTTGAAAAATTCCATGAAGATGAGCATTGGGCTACCTGCTCTGTTGTTTCCATCGAAGCTGGCAATAATTCTGGGGATTATTAATTAATTCTGGGGGGCCTCGGGCTGCCCGAGGGTGATGATTTTTTATGAGAACCAGGTTGATCTAGAAAGTTGGAAGCTTGGAAGCCAATACTAGATGGACTTTGAGGCCAGATTCCCTGGGTTTAAATCTTCACTTTGCCACTTCTTAACTATAACATGTACAGCAAGTTATTGACCTCTTTACAAGATCTCATGGGTCATGGGCTCAAGCCCTGCATGGGGCTCCTCACTCAGTGGGGAGTCCGCTTGGAGATTTTCCCTCCCTCTGCTCCTCCCTTACTCCTATGCATGCGTATGTATGCTCTCTTGCTCTCTCTCTCTCTAAAATAAATAAGTAAATCTTGGGCAGCCTGGGTGGCTCAGTGGTTTAGCGCTGCCTTTGGCCTAGAGCATGATCCTGGAGACCTGGGACCGAGTCCCACATCGGGCTCCCTACATGGAGCCTGCTTCTCCCTCTGCCTGTGTCTCTGCCTCTCTCTCTCTCTCTCTCTCTGTCCCTCATGTATAAATAAAATCTTTTAAAAATTTTTAAAAAATAAATAAGTAAATCTTAAAGAAATAAAATGTATTGACCTCTTTACATCTCAGTTTCCTCACCTGTTAAATGCGACTGATAAGAATATCTACCTGATAGGATTCTTTGAATATTAAATGGGTTTGTGTTGATCAAGTGTCTAGTGCCAAGCACATAGTAAGTGCTATCAAAGTGTTAGTTCAGTCCTAAATCTTAAATGCAACTTTGTTGAATTCCCAGGATGAAAGTCACCAATGAGGGTAAATTTAACGGTAGACTTTATAATTCCAAGGCCAGTTCTTTTTCTATCACCCAAAAGCTACCTCTCCACTTAATTTTTGGTGTCCACTTTTTACAAGTATCCTTAGGAGAGCTGACATATCTAACTTTCATAAGCCATTCACATCTTAGTATAAATTAGAGAATCACCTTGATTTTCTAAGCTACAAGAAGTTTGGAAACAACAACAACAAAAATCTCAGGGTGGAATTTTGGAGGCCATTTCTGTCAACGTGGGGGGGCCCTAGAGGAACGAGAGTGTTGTTGCTGTATTTTTTTAAGTAATCTTTGTACCCAATGTCAGGCTTGAACTCAGGACCTCGAGATCAAGAGTTGTACACTCTACTGTCTGAACTGGCCAGGCACCCCTAGGAATGGAGGTGTTATTGATGGGCCAAGGAGAGAGTCATTTGAAGCTTGTGAGTCCAAGTGTAACACTGCCTCTGAGGCTTCTGGAGGCTTCAGGGAGATAGGACAGCAGGAAGTGGGAGGAGGAAGACAAGAGGAAAAGGAAAGTATTGTGTATCAAATATGTTTGCCCACTTGGCAATTTTTCTGTGCTTCAGCTCATAGCTGCTGGAATATTTGGTGGTGTGTCATGGTTTTAAATATTGAGTGACCAGTGCTATCGGTTGTGAGCAGAGCTTTACCAGCCAATGGGGCTTGTTTATCTTTCTCTCATGCTGTCCGTCCTACATCTGTCCACACTTCTTTTGTTCTAATTACTCTGGCCTCTGGGCCTGAGCTTTCTGCCACTTAAGAGGCAACCTGACCCAGCCACACAGTTATGTATTACTCAGAAGTGGACTGAGTTCTCAGACACGCACACATAGATGCGAAGTACTCAAATGGGCCCAAGTGAAATTATCAGGCATGTTCTCTGCAGTTTCCTCAGACATTACCAGATCCACTCTAGTCTAGAACCTGAAGCAATCCATTTCAGCTGTGCATTCCTCCCAAGACAAAGCATGTGTCTATAAAAGACCTATGCTGCTGAATGGGGGGAGGGCAAGCTCATCGTGTGCAGGAACCAGTAAAGCCCTCTGAACGTGGCAAAGCCCCACGCATCATGGTTCCACAGATGTTAGTTTTAGTAAAAACAGATTACGATGCATTTTCCTAGGGAATAGCAATGGAGGGTCACAGTTGTCTGTGTTTATTTGTGGGTATGTTAGTTGCTGAGCCCTCATGTCTCTCCAGCCAGTCCTTCCCCGAGCTATGCCCCCCTCCATTCCTGTGTGTTCAGCCTCTGCCTGTGCCTCCCTGCCAGCCAGACTCCGTTCATGGTCCTACCCCTCCATTGTCCTCTTTTTGCTTTTTTCTATTTGAAGGGCTATTAGTCTAATAAAAGCTTTCAGAGAAGAATGAAGTGAATATTGCTTTTGCAGAGACAAAAACCAATCTTCCCTGTGAGCAGCACAGCCGTATTGGAGGGGACACAGGAGACCCAGCTCTGTCCCTTAACTGGCAGAGAGACTGGGGGTGAGCTGCTTCCCTTAGGGGCTCAGGGTAAAACAAGGAAGTTCTCTATTTGTATCAACTCTGGAATACTATTAATAATGGAGAAATGAGGCTGGGGGTTGGAGGTATAGTTGTCCTGAAAATCATCTTTTAGAAAGCCTGAAAATAGGATAGCGCAATTTCTTTATTTTTTTAAAGATTTTATTTATTAACTCATGAGAGACACAGAGAGAGAGAGAGAGAGAGAGAGAGAGAGAGAGAGAGAGAGAGAGGCAGAGACACAGGCAGAGGGAGAAGCAGGCTCCATGCAGGGAGCCGGACGTGGGACTGGATCCTGGGACTCCAGGATCATGCCCTGGGCTGAAGGCAGGCGCTAAACCGCTGAGCCACCCAGGGATCCCCCGTTAGCTAAGTTTCTTAAATTATAAAACTATGTGCTCATTGAAAGACAATGAAAGCAACACACACACATCCCAAAATGAGAAAAGTCAGAATTGCCTAAAATCTCCTCGATTGGAATGAGATTATTCTCAGGAGATCTTTCGGATAAATATTCTTTCTGAAGGCAACATGCCCAGAAGGGCTTTAGCATCCCAAAGTCACAGGTAAAAGCTGGAATTACCTCAATATCAAACATCTTCTAGGCAATAAAAACAGAAACAAAGGTAAGATTTCTATGTCCTATTTGTCTTGGGTCTAATCAACCCTAGAAAAAACTCGGGAGCTGACGTTAGAAAATCAGTGTGCTAGTCCTGACTCAACATTTTACTGGCTATATTGCTCAGAGTCCAACTCATTGCTCCCCATTTGCTTCCTCTTTTCCCAACATGCATGCGCACATGCTCACGCACGTGCACACATGCACACTCGCATCCACAACCTTCCCTCTCAACCTTGCCCTGGCTGTGACCCTGGGAACTGACCTCTATGGATCTCATCCCCCTTGCTCCCTGGCTTCTTGTCGGGTTTGGCTAGTGGGAGACACCGGCAGGGGACAGGAGGGTGGGACGAGAGAAAGGTGTATTTATTTCCCTCCCTCCCTCCTACCAGGACGTGATCTGGGCAGCTACTGTGTTCCTACACCGACAGCCACAGCTCACATCAGGAGGCCTGTCTTCCAAGGCTGTAGCTCTTCCCTGGTTCTGGTAAAGCACCCTCCTCCCCTTGCCCTTGCGAGCCCAGAGAAGGTGAGTCCCTAGCAGTCCCCCCGCCCCCCACTGCCCTGTCAGCTCCCTCTCTCCTGCCCACATCGGTGTAAACAGCCTCTTCGCTCTACTCTTCTCGCTTCCCCTGTTGAGTGCACCATCTGTTTCCTGCCAGGACCTGCCTGATACAGAGTCTAGCCGGTAAACAGAACCCTCTGGAGTGTTCGACACAGAGCACTCTAATGCAGGGAGCTGGTTACTCAGGTAAAGGAATTGCTGAGGAGCCAAACAAGCCACTTGGCAACTCAGAGATTAGCAACAGCAGGGACACACAAAACAGAGGGGGGACAGGGAACGGGGTAGGGGTGGGCGTGACGCCAGCCCCGAGGAACCGAAGTCAACCAGCCAACACTGGCACCAGAAGGGGTCTGTCAGCATGAGGAGAGACGCAGCCCTCCCCTTCCCCCCCAGGAGAAGCCACCTGAGGCAGGCCTAGCTTCTGCCCTCCATCCAGTTTCCCACCCATTCCTCCTCTTCCACTGGCTGCACCCAGCTGGGAGAGCCTCCTCAGAAGTTTGGCCTGCTGGGGTTCCCCCGCACCCTCCTCCCTGCACCATACAAAGCAGAACAGAGGACAAAGAGAATAAACCAAGAACAAATAGGACCAGAACCAGTGCGAGGCTGTGACACCTTGGACCGACTGCCAAGCCACTCCGAGCATTGTGTTCTTAGGTGCAGAAGGAGATGATTAATGCCTTCCCTGCATCACGGGGATGCTCCGAACCAAACCTCAATGATAGACGTACCCTCTCCGAGTGTTTGGTAAACTCTCAGGTGCTTTATAAAATAAGGTATCCATCCGAATGCCCTGCAGTTTATGGGCCTGCCAGCTTCTAATATTATCACTTTTGTTCTCAGGCGACTGCTTTTAGTGTAATACCTCAACCAAAGAAATGCCTTCACCGGATCGATCCTCTTAAACTGCCTGGGAGCCTGTTTGCAAGGAAAGGCAATTAAAGCACAGGCTTGGGAAACACAATCATTTGTTTGTGATGCCCGGTCTACTGGCTACCAAATCAGGGGGGTTGCAGGGGTGTGGGGAGGCTGGCTCCTGTCTTCAGCAGCTGGGCTGCATCCTTGCGCACATGTGCCAAGCTCAGTGTGGCACACGGAAAAAAAGTGTGCCCCCTTAGCAGTCCCCACACCAAGCAGTGTTTAGGGAGGGAGAGCAGAGAGCCAGATGGAAAACAGAACACATCTCTGCACAGGATTAGCTTTCATGTCCCCTGGGCTCTGGCGAAGCCAGAAGCCAAGCTGGGGAGTCAGCTGCCTACACAGAATCGTTGCCCCCCTAGCAGGATGTGTTTGTTTGGCACCTGCTTTATGAGGACAGTGGAGATTGCCCTCAGTACCTGCCTAATCCTTCCTCCTTCAGTCATTCGCTTCCCCTTTGGTCTTCTCCCCAGGCGATTTCTTTCTTCCTCTCTCCTTTGTTTTAATATCCATCTTGGGGAGGGATCTGAGGCCAGCCTTTTGAATCACTGCAGCCACATCCTCTCAGCACTGGTTCTGGAATCTGGCTGCATTTGGAACCAGCTGGGGGGCTTTTGAAAACCCAATGCCCTGGCCATACCCTAGACCACTATCAGAATCCCTGGGGGCTGGGACCTAGATATTGTTATTTTTAAATGTTTCCCGCGTGGTGCAAACGTGAAGCAAAGGTCGAGAGCCACTATTTTAAGAGAATTTAAATTCATCACATTGTGAAATTAAAGCCTCGCTCTTCCCGCAGAAGGAAAGTCAGCAGGAAAGCCTGTTGCAGGGCCAAGAATCTTCCTGAATCACAAGTGGGTTGCCTGAGAAGGAGCTTGTAAGGTGATGAATGGTCAGATCCTTCCCGGGCAGGAGGCAACCCCAGACCGCTATGCTTCTGGAACAGTTGCTCACCTCCAGCAATACCACTCATTCCAGTGCCAAAACTGTGTTCTCACAGCTGACCAAGTCTTGTAATGGGACAAGGAGAAGGGATCCAACTCTTTCTGGACCATAGAAGCGTTGAGCCACAGGGGTTCATTGGCCAGTTGACATTATCTAAAACAAACAAACAAATGAGAAGAGGGCAGGGCACCTGGCTGGCTCCATTGGAGGAGTTTGTGACTCTTGATCTCCAGGTTGTAAGTTCGAGCCCCACGTTGGGTATAGAGATTGCTTAAAAATAAAATCTTTTAAAAAATAAAATAAAATGAGAAGAGGGGGAACAAGAGCCTAAGAGGTTAAGTGACTTTTACGAGGTGCTACAGTGGACTTCTGGCAGAGCCGGATGAATGCCAGGTCTCCTTTCTTGCAATCCTACCATACATAGTTCCATTCCCCTCTCCCAGCCCCCCATGCTCACACTTCTGCTGAAATCTGAGCCCCTTTCGAGAAATTTCTGAAGGCTTTTAAAATGATGGGTTTTGTACTAGGAGCCAGATAAATAACGCGAGACAGTGATAATGATTAGGAAATATTTATGTCTTTTGTGCATGAGGCCTTCACATGCCGATTTGTTTACTTGGCAAATAAAGCGGAGCTTGTGATGTCACTACACACAGATGAAAAGTTTAAACATTCATCTATGCAAACAAGGGAAAGAAAACATCTCTATTTGTGAGAAACAAGTAGGATTACATTAATTTGAATAAGGCTCCCTATTAAACGGCAGCGCGCTGCACTGGATCATTTTTCAGCACTTGGGGAAGAAAGAGAACTTTCACTAGGTTGAAAATGATTATGGAAATGTTCTCACCAAAATTACATTCAAATATATACACACATATATATATTTTTTACTTTTTAAATTTTTTTACAAGTAATATGATAGACCATGAAGATGTCTTACAGCTTCCAAGCTAGAGGGAGGCTCCAGTGTGAGAAAAAGGCTAATTACTTTTCTTTGTGAGATCAGAAATGAGCAGATAAAGGCATAAAGGTCTTGGAAATTTAGGGGCTGTCCCTGAGTTTTGAAACTTGGCTTCTCCTCTGCACTGCACCCCTTTGCCCCGACAAGCCCCGTGGTTCCCATGGGCCCCGGGGCGGGGGACTTGGGCTCAGCAAGGGAGGGCCTGGGACACAAAGTGTAAGGACGTGATCTCAGGGCCAAGCCTGCACATGGGCAATTCTGAGCAGGGTGGTGGGTGGGGGGGAATGACGAATTTTGCTTTCAGAGAGTGAAACTGGTAGCCGAGGAGGGTAGCTTTAAAGGCCAGGAAATGACGCCTGTGGTACACAGACAGTTTCAGGAAGGAAGCCGTTGGCTCCCCAGAAAGGTGCAGAAGTAAAATAATAACCAAGAGTGCATAGAAGGTTGCTATGGCCGGCTAGAGGGTGGGGTTTCTCAAACTGGAGCAGGTGTCTGAGTCCCCTGGAGGGCTTATTGCTGGGCCCCCGCTTCCCGCTTCCTGGGGTTCTGATGCATCAAGTCTGGATGGAATCCAAGAATTTGCATTGCTAACAAGCTGTCAGGTGATACTGCTGGTCCACGGAGCACACTTTGAAACGGCTTTTCTAGAGCAATGTTTCTTAAACTAGGGTTCCTGTCTGAGAATCTAAGAGTGTCTTGAAATGTACCTAGGATTTGTTTTAATTGACTGTGGTAAGGAGACAGGCACGAAGGTAACTGTCTTTAAAAGAAGGATTGACCACTCCTGTTTCCCAGGGTGAGGGGACATGTGACACCATGCGGAGCCACACAGGAAGTGCCAGAGTTAATCAGGAGGCAGAAGGTTGCAGGAGAGACGGTGGGTGAAAGCCTTTATTGTGATTTTCATGGGAAGGAATGGACAAGGCAAGGTTAACATTAGGATTGGCTAGTTTGAATCATTTTAGCGGGCTCTGGCTATGGGGCAGTCCCCAATAGTATGGTATGTAGCTCTGGGGGTGATTTAGGGCAGGGAAGAGATATTGGTTAGGTGTGTAAATTTGATAACGGAGGTGTTTGGTGGTAGGGCCAAGGGATTGGTTGATTTGCACATGAAAGGTGTGCTTGCAGGCAAGTTGTTTACTATCTCAAGGAATTAGTCCTGGGAGCGACTTTCTTTCCAGGATTAACAAAACCTCAAGATGTCAAAACACCATAAAATGCTGAAAAATTAAAAAAAAAAAAACCACGATTACTACAAAGAAGACTTTTCTGTTCTGTTTTTATTGTAATAGTAACCTTCATTTTGTTGATATTGGTTGTAAAAGCAAATCCTTCCCTGGTGATAATCCCCAATTTAAGGATAGTTTCCTAAAACCAGAGTTTAGTTTATAAAGTCATTGTCTGGACAACTAAGGACAAAGGACACATGAAAATCCAAAACATTTTCTTCTGAGTCCAAGAGAACTTTCTCTGTAACCATTAGAAGAGTTCCGAACTTAATTCAACTTTGAGAGACACACTGTATTGGTGCTCACATTAATCTGCCCCAACACCCTTCTTCAGTTGATGATCGTTTTCACGGTAATAAGCATTGCCAAAAAAAAAATAAAAAATTGCCTTTTTTTCCTGTTGCTTTTAAAAAGTTAACCTCTTACAAACAATATATAGTTGACTCGTGAACAATGTTGTTCATATGAGGGTTAGGGGTGCCAACCCCCCTGTGCAGTCAAATATCCATGCATAACTTTTGACTCCCCCAAACGACTCCCCCAAACTACTAAGAGCCTACTGTTGACAGGAAGCCTTGCCAGTAACAAAAACAGTCGCTTAACACATATTTTGTATGTTATATGTATCGTATACTGTATTCACACAATAAATTAAGATAGAGTAAGGAAACTTATTAAGAAAATCATAAGGGGGGCACTTGGCTGGCTCAGTTGGTAGAGTCTGTGATTCTTGATCTTGGGGTTGAGTTCAAGCCCCAAGATGAGGGTAGAGATTACTTAAAAAATAAAATCTTAAAAAGAAAGAAAATCATAAAGAAAATACACTTACAGTATTGTACACACACGTATATATATATAAATGTAAAAACCCATACATCAGTGAACCCACATAGTTCAAAGCCTTTTGGCTCAAACTCCCTTTGCTCAACTCTATATGGAATCAGCAATATAAAAAAAATCATTCTTTTCTCTTTTTTTTTTTAATTTTTATTTATTTATGATAGTCACACAGAGAGAGAGAGAGAGAGAGGCAGAGACATAGGCAGAGGGAGAAGCAGGCTCCATGCACCGGGAGCCTGACGTGGGATTCGATCCCAGGTCTCCAGGATCGCGCCCTGGGCCAAAGGCAGGCGCTAAACCACTGCACCACCCAGGGATCCCCTCTTTTCTCTTTTTATCCACTCACAAAACTTCCTATAAACCCATAAGACTCTGTGAGTGCACGTGCATGCTTACACATAGGGTTTCACTAAAATACTTTGAAATATTATTTTCAGGAATGCTTATGTAGGTCGCTCAACTGATTCAAGACTTAAGTAATTTTATCTGTGGAGGGGGGCAGTGGGGTTGTCTTCCGCTGTGTCTCTGTAGCAAGACACATAGCGGGAGAAAAGTCTACTTTTCTCAGAGGAGTATCCTGTCCAGTCCGAGGCTAAAAGCAGCATCATTTTCATCAGTCTGATGCACATCGTCACTGTTCAGTGAGCAGGTGGCTATTTATAAAGTGGCATCTGCAACAGCTGCTCAGCATTTGAAGAGTTTTCTGAAAAATCACAGTTCCTTCCAAACTTTATTGGGGTCATTAAAGCCGAGGTTTCAGTGATACTTGAAATCTTTTCTGGGGTGGAAAGTATATAGAATTCCCCAACAGAACATAATAAAGTGTGGAAATTACTTCTGGCTGGCATAGAGTTTCCATGAGGGGCTGAAAAAGCCGTAAGTGTGTGTTTAGCTGCCTATAAGGGAAGCCATGCGCGCCCCAGCAAAATAGAGCGGCACCCGATGAGACATTTCATGGCCCACAAACCGTCCATTACTAATTTGGATAACTGGGGCACAGACTTTATTTTTCCTTCTTTTATTTATTTTTGTTGTGCCGAGAGTCTATGGCCTACTGAGGTACATCCACCAGTCTCCCTTGCCCCGAGCAGTTTTTTTCCAGATTTTCGCATGTTTCTGCCCTCCCGACCCTTTATTTCCCTCACCCCTTGCCCATGTTTCTGGCATTTCTCTGTTCTCCTATCATCAATCAGTAAATAGATAAATATTGGATTATCTTGGCTACATATTTACTCATAGTAATAACTTATACAAATAGGAAAAGAAGAAACAGGACATCCAGTCTCTGACCTAAAGGAATATGTCAATTATTCTTCTATTACTAGGTATAGACTCACTTTTTAAAATACTCATGAAGTATGTCTTTCAGAAGATTGTGAGTATTTGTAAAAGCATCACCCCGTGGCTTGCCTGGGGCTATCCTGCAAGGTAGAAAAGCTGCAAGGGTTGCCTGTGGTGACAGAAAGTGAAGGATGTGGTGGTGGGGGGCGGTCACAGGAGCCATAGCGTTGCATTTCCAGAAGGAGGTTTGGGGGTTGCGAGCAGAAGTACTTAAGTCATTCAGAAATGAAGGAAATATTTTCCTTTGCTCACAGCTGAAAGTGGAATGGAAAACCAGAAAGAATTTGCAGAGATGGAATCAGATAATCTATTAGTCGTACAAGGGGTAAAAGAGAAGAAAGGAGCAAGTATATTGCAACAGTACTAGGTATTTACTAGGTGCTTTACACGCATACCTCATTTAATCCTTTTAACAATCCTCTGGACTCACTATTGCTACTGCCATTTCCTATTTGAAGAAATAGTCCAAGGTCAGATAGTCAGAAAATGAGGGTGGTCAGGATTTGCATCAAGGTATTTCTGAGTGTGGAGACTGTGCACTTTTCATCACGTCTTCCCGATGACCCAGTTTGAGATTGATGGGAATGTGCTGTAGGTATTTCTGTCTGCCTTTCCAGCCCCAGACTGTGCATTTACATCAACTTGAATATGATCTTTCAGAAAAGTTTTGCGTGCACATGAATGTTTTGTCATTATTATTATTATGCTTCTGAAGGAAAATATCTATCGAATTTCAAATCACGCATGACTCTTCTTGACATACATTGTCACCATGATTTCTTTTATGAAAATATTGAATGCGAGCTCTGGAAATGAGATTTTTCTACACATGCACTGTAGAATAATGCCTACGCCAAAAAAAGAAAAATGGTGACCTTATTAACCCAGTTTCTTCCACATGAAATTCCCACAAACTGTCAGCATCCCACGGGATTCCACCCACACAGCAAATCCTAGGGTGATACTTTGAACAAAGACATTTGTCTCATCGCATTATTATATTATATTATATTATATTATATTATATTATATTATATTATATTATAATAATTATATTAATTATTAATATAATTAATATCCTGAATTAACCACCTTTAGGATAGAGAGCTTTCTTTTCCAGCTCTGTAATTAAATGTAAAGCTATAGGTCTTCCAGTGCATATGAGGAGAAACTGAAATTTAGGGTGGGGGCATCCCCGGTGGCGCAGCAGTTTAGCGCCGCATGCAGCCTGAGGTGTGATCCTGGAGACCTGGGATCGAGTCCCACATCGGGCTTCCTGCATGGAGCCTGCTTCTTCCTCTGCCTGTGTCTCTGCCTCTCTCGCTCTCTGAATAAATAAATAAATAAATCTTAAAAAAAATCAAATGAAATTTAGGGTGGCAGGACCACACACCGGTAATGCATGCGTTTCACTTAATGGCAAAGCCATCTTTGTAAATCAGATGTCATAATTTACCAAAAATGGCACACACATACCTAAGCTATGCCTCTGGCAGATACCTTAGAAGGATATCAACACTTTTCTCCCAGCCCAGAAGCAATCTTAGCCCTTCCTGCTGGACACCTATCCATTGGAGTGGTCCCTTAAGATGAAATCTATTTGCCATCCCTGATCTAAGAAATTCTTTCTGGAAGAGAAAAAAAATCCACAGACACACATGAATCTGATTCAAATGTATGCTGCTACTGTCTTTTAGAACCGTGCCAAGTCCCATCTCGTTAATGAAACCTCCTTTAGGGCATCGACCACTCCTAACCTTCTGTGGTGTATATATACTGCTTGAAACTTCAATTGGCACTTACCATAGACTCCTTGAGTTTTTGTTTCTTAGATCTATTGGCTTAATTTGTAAAACCTTCACCAGTGGGGACCATATCTCATCATACCTCTCTATTACACTGTCACAAAATGTTGTACTTTACTTCTGGAAAGTGCTCAGAGGTGTGAGCGATGATGTGAGGATAACACACAGTGGTGAGCATTTGGAAGTAGGATGAATGGAAAGGCTAAAATGGTACCAATGGCCCAGCATCGACCCAGTCTGCCATTACCGGAGAGCAGCTCAGCGTCTGCTCCTACTGCTCATGGGCCAGCAGCATTGCTTTACACAGGAAAGGAAAGATGTTTTTATAGGTGTGCAGTTTTAAAGATTTTTTTAATTATTTATTTATTCATCAGAGAGAGAGAGAGAGAGAGAGAGAGGCAGAGACACAGGCAGAGGGAGAAACAGGCTCCATGCCGGGAGCCCGACGTGGGACTCCATCCCAGGTCTCCAGGATCACGCCCTGGGCTGAAGGCAGCACTAAACCGCTGAGCCACGAGGGCTGCCCAGGTGTGCAGTTTTAATTCTCAGCAAAATTCTTATCTAGTGGAAGAGAGAGGGAGACAAGGCCCAGGACCTCTCTAGGGTTGCCTTGGGTTCGAGACTAAGGAGTTCACCCATGCATGACAACACCTCTCCAAGATAGCCAGGCTTATTGGGGATCCTTCCCGGAGCTCTGAGGTGGAAAGAGATTTATGAGGCTGCTCCTTTTCAGTGACTTGCTCCAAGTTTGCCTCTGCTCTATCAGGTGCAGCCAGAAACTTGAATTAGAGACACTCTGGCCAGGGTGAGGTAGCCTTTCCTCTCCATCTCTCCATGAAGCCTCCTAATGATCCTCTACCATCGTGGCTCTCTGCCCTGACATAGGCACCTCTCACAGTAATACAGAAAGTTTTCCTTTGGGTACTACCTCAGGTCTTAGCCTGTGCTAAACAGTTTTAGGTAAGGGCTCATTCTGCCAGGATCTTGGGCAATAAAAAGAGGCATATTTATCATATATACACCATATATATATATCACATATTATATAAATGTATCTGTGCACATCTATTCACATAACATTTTGTTGCATAATATTTACACATAGCAATCCTTACTCATCCTCACAGCAGATATAGGGTCATTTCAAAGTTCTGTGAGGGAGGGACACCTGAGTGGCTCAGCAGTTGGGCATCTGCCTTAGGCTCAGGGCATGACCCTGGGATCGGGGATCGAGTCCCACATCCAACTCCTTGCGGGAAGCCTGCTTCTCCCTCTGTCTGTGTCTCTGCCTCTCTCTCTCTCTCTCTCTCTCTCTCTCTCTCTGTCTCTGTCTCTTATGAATAATTAAATAAAATATTTTTTAAAAAAATTTCTGTGAGGGAGAAGAAGGAACTCTGATGGGTAAGTACCAACAAGTGGTTCTAGAAATCCTTGTCCACCTTATGCAGCATGTTTATTTTTTATTGGAACAAATTTTTATTTTATTTTATTTTTAAATATTTTATTTATTTATTCATGAGAGACACACACAGAGAGAGAGAGGCAGAGACACAGGCAAAGGGAGAAGCAGGCTCCATGCAGGGAGCCCGACATGGGACTCAATCCCGGGACTCCAGGATCACACCCTGGGCCGAATGCAGGCACCAAACCCCCGAGCCACTCAGGGATCCCCAGAACAAAATTTTAAGGATGGGCAAAATACAGAGAATAATATAACAAGTAATCAATTACACAGAACACATAATTTCATTCTTGTCATTTGCTTCAGATTTTTTGTAAATACAAGAACAAAATTACAGAGAGAGCTGAAGATTTGTGTTGTTTCTCCAGTATCATTTACCTTTCTCCTTTCCCTATTCTGACTTTTGTATCTTAGTATCTTTCTAGGCTGTGTTCTTATACCTTCAACGCATATGTATATATATTCATTATATGTTTCATGCATATTCGTACCTGTGTTTACATCATGGGATCATACCATTCATGTAACTGTATAATATGCTCCTTTATTTCAACATATCTCAGTATATTTTGGGAATAGAGTTTGTTCCTTTATAACAATCACATACTTCATCATATGAATATATCCCACTTTGATAAACATTAAATTGTCACTAGTTTTTGCCATTATAGTGATCCTATAAAACACAGCACATGTCTCCTTAAACACAAGTGGAGGTTTCTCTGAGATACATGACCTTAAAGTGAAATTGCCAGATATATATTTTTTCAGCTTCACTAGTAGTGCCAAATTGCACTTACTCCAATCTATACTTTCATTAGCAGTGTTTGAGTGTTCCTGGTTTGCCAGAGATCCACCAAAACTTGATATTTACTGACTTTATTTTTATTCATCTGATGGTGTGAAATAGAATCTAATTTTTGTTTTTATTTGCATTTTCCTGATTACTTGAGAGGTTGAACCTTTGGCCAAATGTGTGTACTCTTCTATGAACTGCCTGTTTCATCATTTACCCACTTTTTTCTGATTTTTCTGTTTATAAGTGACATATTGACAATCTTTATGTGTTCTGGATACCAATCATTTGATAGTTACACATATTGCAAATATGTTCTCCAAAGAAGTTTTTCAACTTTTAATGGTATTTGTGATGTGATTTTATACAGAAGTTTTCGAATGTAGTGTGATTTATCAATATTTCCCTTTGTGATTTTTTTATAACCTATACTGAGGGCATGAAGATATTCTCCTATGTTTTTTCCTAGTAGTTTTAAAGTTTTGATCTCCATATTTGGGTACATTCATTTGAAATTTACTTTTTGCCAATGGTATGAGTAAAAAATCTATTTTCCACATATGGATAATCAAATGTTTTGATACTACCCATTGAATAGTTTAGAAATTCCCCGAAGATTTGTAAGACAATACTAATTCTCATATATCTGGTCTGTTTGAGGGCTCTCTAGTCTATTCCAATGATCTATTTATCTATTCTCACACTAACACTGTTTTGTTTTAATCACCATAGCTCTATAAGATTCATTATATCTGCCATAACATATGTTCTCTCCTTGTATTTTTTCAGAAATGTCTTGAATTTTCATTAGAGCTTTACTGTTTTTTAAAGGATTTTATTTGTTTATTTATTTTAGAGATAGAGAAAGAAAGGGAGCATGCATGGGGTGCATGAATGAGGATGTGGGGCAGAGGGTGAGGGAGAGGGACAAGCAGACTCTGCACTGAGCACAGAGCCCAACCTGAGGCTTAATCCCAGGACCCCAACTGAACCACCCAGGCACCTCATAGAGCTTTACTCTTTTATATGAAATTTAGAATCTGCTTGTTAAGTTACATAAAGTCCAAAGTTTAGCCATGAAGTACAATGGTTGGTATAAATTTTTGATAGATTTCCATATCCCTTTGTCAGAGTAAGGCTGTTTCCTTATTTATCTAGTTGTCTTAGAGATTACCTTCTTAAAATTAAGATTGCCTTCTTAAAAGGCATAAGTTTTAAACTTAATTGAATCATCTGCACCTATCTGATTGATTATATATTTTATTGCTCTGTACTGCATTCTGGAAGAAGTATCTTTCTATTTACTATGATTTCTTCTCCTAAATTTGGTTTCCTATTAGCCCACTACTTGAGGATTTTATTTTAATTGCTATATTTCTAATTTCTATCATTTCTTTTTGGTTTCTGTTTTTCATAATGTCTTTTATTTTATTTTTTTTTTTAATTTTTTATTTATTTATGATAGTCACACAGAGAGAGAGAGAGAGGCAGAGACACAGGCAGAGGGAGAAGCAGGCTCCATGCACCGGGAGCCTGACGTGGGATTCGATCCTGGGTCTCCAAGATCGCGCCCTGGGCCAAAGGCAGGCGCCAAACCGCTGCGCCACCCAGGGATCCCCATAATGTCTTTTATTAATTCTATTATTACCTCCATTCTTTAAGTTTATTTATTTACTTAAGTGATCTCTACACCCAACATGGGACTCAAACTCATGACCCCAAGATCAAGAATCGCATGCTTTTCTGACTGAGCCAGCCAGGCACTCCATACCTCCAGTCTTTAAACTATTTTAAGTGTACATACATTTTTTTTTCTTTCAGATACTTGATTGTATCTAGTTCCTTAGAGATGAACTCTCTATTTCCTATATTTACTGATTATTTCAGAGTAATGAGTTTCCAGATCTGCTTTGTTTTAAAAAAGATTTTATTTATTAATTTATTTGAGAGACAGAGAGAGAGCACAGGAGCAGGAGGGAGGGGCAGAGGGAGAGGGAGAAGCAGACTCTCCGCTGAGCAGGGAGCATGATGCGGGGCTCAATCTCAGGACCCTGGGTTCATGACCTGAGCCAAAGGCAGGTGCTTAATCATATGAGCTACCCAGGCACCCCTCCAGATCTGCTTTGTAATTTTTTTTGAAAATGAGATCATCTTCAATGAGACTTCTACAGGACCCCTATGTATTTCACTACTCCTATGTCAGTTCTTACAATAATTCTTCATTTGGAGTGTCTACAGGTTATGATTAGCACCAATTGGAGCTCTACATTTTTGCAAGGTGACAGTTCATGATTTCAATTCCTCATGGGAGACTCTTACAGTTTTAAGTTCTCTTTTTTGTTTCTGACACCTTGAGTTATCCTTTTCTTATTTCTGAGTTTGACTACATATTTATATTTTTTTGATATTTTATCTGGTGTTTCTATGGGTTCATTGTGGCTAAAAATATGCTTCCCATAGCTTTTTGGTCCATCTCCTTAACTGGAAGTCTTTTCCTTTCCTCATAACTATGTGACTTTAGATATGCTTCTTGTGGTCCCTAAAAATCCACATTAATAATGAAGGAAAGAAATAACAACACCTAAAAGAGATGGAGTCATTCCAAGTAAGAAGCTGGAGGTTTTCAGCTCTGAGTATATACTGTGTTGTATATAATAGAGTGTCTTGGCCCATTCTTCTCAATTAAGGACTAATTCCTTGCCCATTTCACACTGTCCTCAAGCCATACTTTTGGTTTCCCCTATTCCATACTCTTTTTGTTGTGCAGATTTGACATAGATTGTTGTCTTACTGTTTTCCATGTTGTTCTGAAATTTCTTTAACAGCTTTATTGAGGTATAATCTCCATACATACAATCCACCTAACATGTTTTACACTAAATTTATTCAGTGTTGCAAACATCATTATATTCCAATCTTAGAACAATTCCATCACCCCCAAAAGTTCTCTAGTGCACATTTTCAGTCCATCATCACATAGGAAACACTCCTCTGCCTTCTGTTGCTATAGTTGTAACTCTTCCAGAAATTGCATATCAATACAATCATAATATATGTACTCTTTTGTGTCTGGCTTCTATTATTTAGCAAATGTTTTTGAGGTTCATCCACATCCTTGCATTTATCAATAGTTCTTTTTTTTTAAAGATTTTATTTATTTATTCATGAAAGACACAGAGACAGAGGCAGAGGGAGAAGCAGGCTCCCTGCAAGAAGCCCGATGTGGGACTCAATCCTGGATCCTGGGATCACACCCTGAGCCAAAGGCAGATGCTCAATCGCTAAACCACCTAAGTGTCCCAACAGTTCTTTTGGTTTATTCCCTTTTATTGCTGAGTACTATACCACTGTGTGGATAGACCACATTTTGTTTATCCATTCACCAGTTGATGGATATTTGAGTTGCTTCCAGTTTTGAGCTATTGTGAATAATGCACTATGAACATTCACACATACATGTCTTCATGTGCACATGCATTTTCATTTCTTGTGAGTAGATAATGGAATTACAGAGTTGTATGTAAATTGTATGTATAACTTTTTAAGAAGGTGTCAAACTGTTTTTCCAAAGTGGTTGTATCATTTTGTTCTCATCAATAATGTATGAGGGTATGAGTTTCTCCACACCCTCTCAATACTTTGTGTTGTCAATCTTTTTTAAAAAGATTTATTTATTTTAGTGGGAGAGGAACAGAGGGAGAGAGAGTTTTAAGCTGACTGCACTGAGTGTGGAGCCCAACGCAGGGCTCAGTCTCACAACCCTGAGATCAGGACCTGAGCCAAAACCAAGAGTTAGATACTTAACCAACTGCACCATCCATGCACCCCTTAGTCTTTTTTATCCTAGCCATTCTAATGGGTATGAAGTGATATCTTACTGTGATTTTAATTTACTGTGTGTGTATTGCCCAAATAACTAATAATGTTGACCAAGTTTTCATGTGCTTATTAGATATCTGTATATAATCTTTAGTGAAGTATCTTTTCAAATCTTTCCCCAATTTTTACTGGGTTGTTTGTCTCTTATTATTGAAATTTAAAATTTCTCAATCTCAAAATTGATTAAAGACCAAAGTGTGAGACTTGAAACAATAAAACTTCTAAAAGAAAACATAGGCAGTAATCTTTGGCAATCACCCTTAGTAACATATTTATGGGTATGTCTCCTCAGGCAAGGAAGACAAAAGCAAAAATAAATAATTGGGACTGAATCAGCAAAACAAAACAAAACAAAAAATAACTTTGCACCGCAAAAGGAACTAGCAACAAAACAAAAAGGCAACCCACTGAATGGGAGAAGATACTAGCAAATGATATATCCAAAAAAGGGGCTAATATCCAAAATACAAAAAGAACTTCTACAACTCAGCAGGAAACAATCTGATTGAAAAGTGGGCAGAGGACCCGAACAGACATTTTTTCCAAAGAAAACATACAAATAGCCAACAAACACATGAAAAGATGCTCAACATCACTAATCATCAGGATAATGCAAAACAGAGCCATTATGAGGTATCACCTCAAACCAGTCAGAATGGCTAGTATCAAAAAGACAAGACATAACAAGTGTTGGTGAGAATGTGAAGGAAAAAAAACGCTTGTGTGCTGTTGGTAGAAATGTAAATTGGCTCAACCACTGTGGAAAACAGTATAGAGATTCCTTTATTTTTTTAAAAAATATTTTTTTAAATTTATTCATGAGAGACACAGAGAGAGAAAGAGGCAGAGACAGATATAGGGAGAAGCAGGCTCCATGCAGGGAGCCCGATGTGGGACTCAATCCCCAATCCCAGGATCAGGCCCTGAGCCAAATGCAGACGCTCAACTGCTGAGCCACCCAGGCATCCCTAGAGACTCCTTTAAAAATTAAAAATAGAACTACATGTGACCCAGTAATTCCATTACTGGGTGATTACATAAAGAAAATGAAAACACTAATTTGGAAAGATGTATGTAATCCTATGTTTATTGTAACATTATTTATAATAGTCAAAATATGGAAGCAACCTAGTGTCCACTGACAGATGGATAATGAAGGTGTGATATGTGTATATATATATATATAATGAAATATTACTCAGCCATAAAAAATGAAATCTTGCCATTTATTTCTTTTAATTTTTGTGATTTTTTTTGTGTATTTTTTTAATTAATTAATTAATTTATTTATGATAGTCACACAGAGAGAGAGAGAGAGGCAGAGACACAGGCAGAGGGAGAAGCAGGCTCCATGCACCGGGAGCCTGACGTGGGATTCAATCCCGGGTCTCCAGGATCGCACCCTGGGCCAAAGGCAGGCGCCAAACCGCTGCGCCACCCAGGGATCCCCTTTTTTGTGTATTTTTTTATTGGAGTTAGATTTGCCAACATATAGCATAATCTCGTCAATTGCCCTCCTCAGTGCCTGTCACCCAGTCATGCTATCAAATCTTGCCATTTGTAACAACATGAATGCTAAGGGTATTATGCTAAGTGAAATGTCAGACAGGAAAAGACAAATACCATATAATTTCACTAATATGTGAAATCTAAAAACCAAAAAAAAATATAGATTTTTTAAAGATTTTATTCATATATTTATGAAAGACACACAGAAAGAGAGGCAGAGACACAGGCAGAGGGAGAAGCCGGCTCCCGACGGGAAGCCTGATGAAGGACTTGATCCCAGGACCCTGGGATCACGCCCTGAGCTGAAGGCAGACGCTGAACCACTGAGCCACCCAGGCATCCCAACAAACAGACTTTTTTTTTTTTTTGCAGACTTTTACACTTAGGGAATAAACTGGTGATTGCCAGAAGGGAGATAAGTAGAGGGATGCACAAAATAGGTGAAGAGGATTAAGAAGTACAAACTTATAGTTATGAAATAAATGTCACAGAGATGAAAAGTATAGCATAGGGAATGTAGTCAATAATGTAATAATGTATAGTGACAGATGGTAACTATGTTTATCTTAGTGAGCATGGAGTAATAATGTGTGAACTGTCAAATCACTGTTGTACACCTGAAACTAATATAACATTGTATATCAACCATACTTCAGTAAAAAAAAGAATTATTAATATATTCTAGATACAAGTTATTTGTTGGACATATGATCTAACAATTTTCTCTTCAAATTTGTGGCTTTATTTTTATTTGAAGAGAAAAATTTCTTAATTTTGATGACATCCAATTTATCATTTTTAAACATTTCATGGAGCATGATTTTGATGCCATAGGTAAGAAATCTTTGCCTGAGTCAGGGTCACTAAGATTTTCTCCTAGAACTTTTATAGTTTTAGCTTTGACATTTAAATCTATGATCTATTTTGTGTTAATTCTTGTATATTGTGTTAGACAAGGGCTTACTTTTTTTTTTTCATTGGCATACGGGTTTCCAATTGCTCTAGTAATATCTGTTGAAAGGATTTTTTTCCCATTGTTTTACTTTGGTATCTTAGTTGAAAATCAATTGATTATAGATGTTTGAGTCTATTTTTGAACTTTCTATTCTTTTTTATTCATTTATATGTCTATCCTTATGCTAATACTATATAGTAAGTTTTGAAAGTAGATGGTTAAAGTCTTTTTTTTTAAAGATTCTATTTATTTATTCATGAGAGACACAAAGAGAGACAGCCAGAGACACAGGCAGAGGGAGAAGCAGGCTCCCTGCAGGGAACCCTATGTGGGACTCCATCCCAGGTCCCCAGCATCACACCCCGGGCCAAAGGCAGACGCTCAACCACTGAGCCACCCAGGCATCCCAGATGGTTAAAATCTTTCAACTTGATTCTTCCATTTCAAAATTGTTTTGGCTATTCTAGATCATTTGCATCTCCAAATATATTTCATGATGAGTTTGTCAATTTTTACCAAAATAAAAAACCTGCTGGAATTTTGATATTAATTTTATTGAATCAGTAGATCAATTTGTTGACACTTGTCTTAACAACACTGAGTTTTGGGGTGCCTGGCTGGCTCAATCAGTTAAGCATTTGCCTTTGCCCAGGTCATGATCCCAGGGTCTTGAGATTGAGTCCCAGGTTGGGATCCTTGCTCAGTGGGGAATCTGCTTCTCCCTCTCCTCCCTGCTCCTGCTCTCTCTCGCTATCTCTGTCCTCGTGCTCTGTCTCTCTCTTTCTCAAATAAATAAATAAATAAATAAAATCTTTTAAAAAAACATAGTCTTCCAGTCAATACAGATGATACATCTTTCCATTTATTTAGGCCTTTAATTTTTTTCCTTTATTAAGACAGTATTGATATATGAGTTATTTACCTTTAAGGTATACATACAATGTGAGAATTTGATACATGTATATACTGCAATATGATACCACAATAAGGTTAGTTAATTCGTCTATCTGTTCACATCATTACTTTTTTGGTAATATGTGTCTGGTGATAACAAGATCTACTCTTTTAACAACCTTCAAGTATATAATACAGTATTGTTAATTATAGTCATTATAAGTTCCTAGAATTTATTTATCTTATAGGCTAGAGTTTGGATCCTTTGACCTACTTTCTCCCTAGCCCCTAGCAAACACCTTTCTACTCTCTATTTCTATGAGTTCAGCTTTTTTAGATTCTCCATATTAGTGAAAACATACAGTATTTGTCTTTCTCCATTTCATTTTATTTAGCTTAATGCCTTCAAAGTCCTTCCATATTGTTGCAAAAGGCAAGTTTCCTTCTTTTTATAGCTGAATAATATTCCATTGTGTATATGCTACATCTTCTGTATCTATTCGTTCAATAGTGGATGCCTAGGTTGTTTCCATGTCTTGGCTATTATTAGTAATGCTGCAATGAATGTGGAAGTTTAGACAACTCTTTGAAATAGTGACTTCATTTTCTTCAGATCTATACCCAGAAGTAGAATTGCTGGATCTGTGGTACTTCTATTTTTAATTTTTGAGAACTCTCCATACTGATTTTTATAATGGCTGTAAAATTTTACATTCTCACCAACAATACACAAGGGTTCCCTTTTCTCTGCATTCTCACCGACACTTGTCTCTTGTCTTTTTGATAATGTCCATTCTGGCAGGTTTGAAGTGACATCGAATTGTGGTTTTGATTTACATTTCCTTGATGATTAGTGATGTCAAGCACCTTTTCATGTACCTGTTTAGGGCTTTTTAAAATTAATATCAGCAACGTTTTATAGTTTTCAGCATATGCGTTTTGTACTTTGCTCTAGATTAAATGTTTGTGTCTGCCTCAAGATTCATATGTTGAAGTCCTAACCCCAAGGTGCCTTTGGGTGTTAATTAGGTCTTGAGAGTGGAGCCCTGGTGAATGGGATTAGTGCTCTTATAAAAGAGGCAGAGAGATCTCTTGCCACTTCTGCCATGTGGGGACACAGCCAAAATATGGCTAACTATAAACCAGGAAGTATGCTCTGACCAGACACCAAATCTGCCAGTGTCTTTTTTTTTTTAAGATTTTATTTATTCATGAGAGGCACACAAACACAGAGAGAGAGAGAGAGAGAGAGAGGCAGAGGCACAGGCAGAGGGAGAAACAGGCTCCATGCAGGGAGCCCGATGTGGGGACTCGATTCCGGGACTTGATCACCAGACTCCAGGATCGCGCCCTGGGCTGAAGCCAGATGCTAAACCACTGAGTCACCCAGGGATTCCCATCTGCCAGTGTCTTGATCTTGAACTTCCCAGCCTCCAGAAGTATGAAAAATTAATTTCTGTTGTTTATAAGACACCCACTCTCTGGTAATTTGTTACATCAGCCCAAATGATCTAAGACATATTTCTTCTGTTAAAATTATTCCTAAATATTTATTTTAATGTTATTGTGAATGAAACTCTCTTTTTAATTTTATTTTTAAATTATCCTTGGATAGAATATGGAAATGCAATTGATTTCATGCTGTATCCTATGACCTTTAGAATGTTGTATATTAATTCTAGTAATTTTATGTAGATTCATTGGGATTTTCTACATACATGATTATTTCATCTGTGAATAAAATTAGTTTTCCTTCCTCTTTTCTTATCTACATGCTTTTAATATCTTTCCCTCATGCATTGGTTAGAACCTCCCATATTATGTAGAATAGAAGTAGGGACACATTCATAGTTGACTTTTCTCTAATCCTTATGAGAAAGCATTAAATCTTTCACCATTTGGTAGGATCTTAGTGGTAGGTTTCACATAGGTGCCCTTTATGAAAATGAGGACATTTCCTTTTATTCTTTGTTTATTGAGCAATTTTATCATGAGCATTAGATCTGTCAAATATTTTTTCTACATTTATTGAGATGATCATTTTTTTTGTTCCTTTATTATGGTTTTTTAAACAGCAACATACAAAAGAAAGAAACTAGACCTCTTTTTACATCATACTTAAAAATAAATTCAAAATGGATTAAAGACCTAAATGTGAGACCTGAAACCATAAAAATCCTAGAAGAGAACACAGGCAGTAACTTCTCTGACATCAGCCATAGCAACTTCTTTCTACATGTGTCTCCTGAGGCAAGGGAAACAAAAGCAAAAATGAAGTATTGGGACTTTGTCAAAATAAAAATCTTCTTCACAGTGAAAGAAACAATCAACAAAACTAAAAGGCAACCTATAGAATGGGAGAAGATATTTGCAAATGACACATCTGATAAAGGGTCAGTATTCAAAATCTATAAAGAACTTATCAAACTCAACACCCAAAAACAAATACTTCAGTAAAGAAATGGGAAGAAGACATGAATAAAAAACTCCAAAGAAGACACAGATAGCCAATAGACACATGAAAAGATGCTCAACATCACTGATCATCAGGGAAATGCAAATCAAAACTCCAGTGAAATCACCTCATACCTGTCATAATTGTTAAAATCAACAACACAAGAAACAGTAAGTGCTGGCAAGGATATGGAGAAAGGGGAACACTCTTGCACTGTTGGTGGAAATGCAAACTGGTGCAACCACTCTGGAAAACAATGTGGAAGTTTCTCAAAAAATTCAAAATAAAACTACCCTATGATCCAGCAATGGCAATACTATGTATTTACCCAAAGAATACAAAAATACTAATTCAAAAGGACACATGTCAGTATCATGGATGAACATTAATGCCAGAATTCTCACCAAAATACTAGCCAATAGGATCCACAGGACATTAAAAGGATTATTCACCATCACCAATTGGGATTTATTCCTGGGCTGCAAGGGTGGTTTAACATTTGCAAATCAGAGTGATACATCACATTAATAAAAGAAAGTACAAGAACCATATCTTCTCAATTGATGCAGAGAAAACATTTCACAAAATACAGCATCCTTTCTTGATTAAAACTCTACAGTGGGGGTGCCTGGGTGGCTCAGTGGGGTCCTGGGATTGAGTCCTACATTAGGCTCCCCGCAGGAAGCCTCCTTCCTTCTCTGCCTGTGTCTCTCATGAATAAATAAAATCTTTAAAAAAAACTCTCTACAGTGTAAGGATAGAGGGAATATACCTCAATATCATAAAAGCCATTTATGAAAAGCTCAGAGTGAATATCATTCTCATTGGGGAAAAACTGAGAGCTTTTCCCCTAAGGTCAGGAACATGACAGGGATGCCCACTCTCACTACTGTTGTTCAACATAATATTAGAAATCCTAGCCTCAGCAATCAGACAAAAAGAAATAGAAGGCATTCAAATTGGCAAAGAACTCAAACTCTCACTCTTAGCAGATGACATGATACTTTATGTGAAGAACCCTAAAGACTCCACCTCAAAATTGCTAGATATAATACAGTAATTCAATAACATGGAAGGATATAAAATCAATGCACAGAAATCATTTGCATTTCTATTCACTAACGACGAGATGGAAGAAAGGGAAATTACATATTATATATAATAGAATATTACTCAGCCATCTGAAAGGACAAATACCATTTACATCGACAAGGATGGAACTGGAGAGTATTATGCTGAGTGAAATAAGTCAATCAGAGAAAGACAATTATCATATGGTTTCACTCATATATGGAATATAAAAAAAAGTGCAGAGGATCTTAGGATAAGGGAAGGAAAACTGAATGGGAAGTCATCAGAGAGGGAGAAAACCAAGAGAGACTCTTAACTGTAGGAAACAAACTAAGAGTTGCTGGAGGGGAGGTGGGTGATGGGATGGGGTAATTTGGTGATGGGCATTAAGGAAGGTATGTGATGTAATGAGCACTGGGTGTCATATGCAAGTGATAAATTATTGAACACTATATCTGAAACTAAGTGTGTATTATATATTGGCTAATTGAGTTTAAATTTAAAAAACACCAAAGGTCTACATGTACCCTTATATTTATAGCAGAATTATCTACAATAGCCAAATTATGGAAGAAGCCCAAATGTCCATCAACTAATGGATGGATAAAGAAGTGGTACATATATACAATGGAATATTACTCACCCATTAAAAAGAATGAAACCTTGGCATTTGCAAAGACATGGATAGAGCTAGAGAATATTATGCTGAGTGAAATAAGTCAGAGGAAGACAAATACCATATGATTTCACTCATATGTGGAATTTAAGAAACAAAACAAATGAGCAAAGGGGAAAAAAAGGGAGAGGCAAAACACAAAACAGACTCTTAACTATAAAGAACAAACTGATGGTTACTAGAACGGAGGTGGGTCAGGGAATGGGCTACATAGGTGATGGGTATTGAAAGTGTACACTTGTGATGAGCACTAAGTGTTGTATGGAAGTGTTGAATCTCTATGTTATACACCTGAAACTAATATTACACTGTATGTTAACTAACTGGAATTTAAATAAAAACTTTTTTAAAAAGATGGCATTTTACATTAATTGATTTTCAGATGTTGTATCAAACTTGCATTCCATAAATGCCACTTAGTCATGGTATATAATGCTTTTAATATATTGCTGGATTCAGTTTCCTAACATTTTGTTAAGGATTTTTATATCCATATTTATGAGGGATATTGGCCTATAGTTTTGTTTTTTGTTGTTGTATGTTACTGAACTCATAAAATGAGCTGAAAAGTATTTCCCCCTCCTCATTTCCTGAAAGAGTTTGTGTAAGGCTGGTATTATTTTTTTCATTAAATATCTGATAAAATTGACCAGTGAAACCCTCTGTGTCTGGGATTTTGTTTGTGGGGAAATTTTAAATTATTATCTCAATATATTCATTTTTCTTTCTAGAAATTTGCCCATTCTAAAAAGTTGTCTAATTTGTTGGCATAAAGTTGGTCATACTATTACCTTTTAATCCTTTTAATTTTTGCAAGTGTAGTGAATTCTCTTTCAATTCTGATTTTGATATAATTTTTGTCTTTTCTATTGTTTTTATTTTTTGCTTGTATAGCTAAAGGTTTATTTTTTTTCTTTTGTCTTTCAGAGAAGGAGTTTTTTTAAAGATTTTATTTATTTATTCATGAGAGATACAGAGAGAGAGACAGAGACAGAGACATAGGCAGAGGGAGAAGCAGGCTCCATGCAGGAAGCCCAATGTGGGACTCGATCCCAAGACTCCAGGGTCACACCCTGAGCCAAAGGCAGATGCTCAACTGCTGAGCCACCCAGGGGTCCCCTTATTAGTACTTTCTATCTACTTACTTTGGGTTTGACTTTCTGTTCTGTTTCTAAAATCTTGAGATTAAATCTTAGATTTAAAATTTTTTCTTCTTTTCTGATATAAGGTTTAAAAATCTATAAATTTCCTGCTAAGAATTGCCTTAGCTGCATCCCGTATATTTTGCTATGCTGTGTTTTAATTTTTATTCAGTTCAATATATTTTCTAATTTTCCTTGTGATTATTTCTTTGATACATGGGTCACTTAGAAATGTGTTGTTTAATTTCAAGTATTTGGTATCTTCTAGGTTTGTTTTCTGTGGTTGATTTAGAATTTAATTCTGTTGTGATCATAAAATATACAGAGTATGTTTTAAATTTATTGAGATTCGTGTTTTGGCATAGCACATGGTTTATGGAGAATTTTCAATGTGTGCTTAAAAAGAATGTGCATTCTGCTAATTTTAGATGACATGTTCTATATACATTGTGGTTAAATTGGTTAATATATAAGTTAAATTGTTTGACAATGTTGAAATCTATTTCCTTATTGATTTTCTGTCCAGTTATTTTGAGGAAGAAGCATTGAGACTTCCACCAATAACTGTTGAATTTTCTATTTCTCCTTTCAGTTTTGTCAGTTTTGTTTTGTGTAGTTTGGGGTTCTTTTTAAAGCTGAATTCACATATTTCTTTGTTATATCTTCCTAATGTGTTGACCCTTTTATCATTATGAAATATCTGTCTTTACTTTGAGTAATAATTCTCTTCTTAAAGTATATTTTCTCTGATACCAATATAGCCACTCCAGCTCTTTTGTTGTTACTATTTGCATGGTATATATTTTTCTATTCTTTTACTTTCAATCTTTCTGTGTCTTTAAACCCACAGTGGTCTCTTACAAACAGCATATAGATAGAGCTTGCTTTTATATCTAATCTGACAATCTCTGTCTTTTGATCAAAGTGTCTATTCCATTCATATTTAATGGAATTATTGATATGATCAATGTCTTCCATTTTGCTTTTTTGTTTGTGTCTCATGTCTCTTTTATTCTTTTGTTCTTCTTTTGCTAACTATTTTTGTGTAAAAAATATTTTTTAATATACATGTTAACATCTCTGTTAATTTTTAGCTTATTTTTTTTTTAGTTATTTTCTTAGTGGTTACTCTAGGGATTAAAGTATGCATCCTTAGCTGAACAATCTAGTTCAGGCTAATACCAACTTATATCTAGTAAAATAGAGCAACTTTTCTCTAGTGTATCTCCCTTCTCCCACTTTTGTTCTATTATCATCATATATATGTTTTTTATCATTAAACATATTATACATAATATGTATATGATATATGCCAAATAATACATATTATAATTATTTCTGTAAATAATCATGTTTTTAAATAATAAAGAAAAGAGAAATATGTAAGATACACACACACACACACAAATACAGTCTTTCATATTTACTCATATTTATTTCCAGTGTTCTTCATTCTTTTTTGTGAATTTGAGTTACCATCTTATGTCATTTCCTTTCGGCATGAACAACAACTTCATTTAATATTTCTGAGGCTTTGTTGATTTGTCTCAAGCATTTTTCTCTCTGTTTTCTGCTTTGGATAATTTTTTTTATTTTTTTATTTTTTATTTTTTTGGATAATTTTTTTTAATTAGGCTCCATGCCTAGTGTGGAGCCCCAATGTAGGGCTTGAACTCACGACCTGAGATCAAGAGTCAGACACTTAACAGACTGAGCCACTCAGGTGTGCCTTCTTTGGGTAATTTCTTTAATGTATTTTCAAGTTTGCTGGTTCTTTTGATAGCTCAATCTCTATATTATTAAGCCCATCAAATACATTTTTCATGTTGGTTATCATACTTTTCAACTCTAGATTTGCCAGTTATTTTTTATGGTTTCTATTTATTTTGTGAGATCCTCTATTTGTTGTGTCATTGCCATCATATATTCCTTTAATTCTTTGATATTTGAATACTTTGAACACATTTATAACATATTATAATAGCTATTATATCTTTGTCATGCTAGGTCCAACACCTGAGTTCACACAAAGTCACTTTCTTTGACTGCTTTTTTATTTACTGAAGTGTGGGTCACATTTTACTTTTTCTATGTAGGTCTCATAATTTTTAGTTGAAAATTGAACATTGTAGATAGTAGATTGTAGTGACTCTGGATTCTGTTTTGTTTTCCTGAGGGTAGTTGTTGGGTTTTTTAGTAAATTGCTTGAACTTAAACTGGCCACATATGTCTCTTTTCAGATTTTTATTCTTGTTTTTATTTTTTAACCTAATTCTCTAGAGGTCATGCCTGTTTCTACATAACTTAGAGACAAATATTATGCTGAAACATCTCAAGCCTGTAAAATTTCCGCATTCTGTTGATTTGTGTGTCAGTTGGGGGATACATTCAAATTTCAGCTAATTATCAATTCTCCCTTAGCTTTTACCATTTGCCAGACTCCTGGGTTTCTTCCATTCATGTGTGTAGTTTCTTAAATTTCTAGATATGTAGCGATCTTATCTCAGCCTTTTTTGTGGCTCTGTCATTTCTGAAATCTCCCTGTTAAAATTTTAGTTTGTTTTTTATTCAGCCCAGTGAGGTCTGCAACCTCAGGCTAAGAATGCTGTGAATTTTCATTTGTTTCCTTTTAAATTCATTAGTTGTAGCTGATTGAGCCATAATTAAGCCACACTCACCCCAAATTGAATCTTCACCCTCTAGTAGCGGAGCTATTCATTTTCATGGCCGGTCCATGCTGATAAAATAAGTTTTTTTTTTAAAGATTTATTTATTTATTTTTGGTAGACAGAGAGAGAGAGAGAGAGAGAGAGAGGCAGAGACACAGGAGGAGGGAGAAGCAGGCTCCATGCCGGGAGCCTGACATGGGACTCGATCCCGGGACTCCAGGATCGGGCCCTGGACCAAAGGCAGGTGCTAAACCTCTGAGCCAGGGATCCACATAAAATAAGTTTTTACCAATGAAACTGGAAGCAGAGTATGTGAGTAGATCCAGGAACGAAAGCCACAGATTCCTGCTGTTCTTACCTGAAGCTCAAGCAATTTCCCAAGAATAAATTCTTCTCAAATTGTTATTTATCTTTGGCCAATCTTAAGCTCTAAAATGATTGTTTAGGGTACTTCAGTTTTATGCATGTTCTTTGCTGAAAGCACTCATCAATGTCTTTATGCCTTCACACCATAACCTGAAATGTTTCCCTGTTTTTTATTTATTTATTTATTTATTTATTTATTTATTTATTTTTAAAGATTTTATTTATTTATTCATGAGACACACACACACACACACACACAGAGAGAGAGAGAGAGAGAGAGAGGCACAGGCACAGGCAGAGGAAGAAGCAGGCTCCATGCAGGGAGCCTGACATGGGCCTAGATCCTGGGTCTCCAGGATCAGGCCCTGGGCTGAAGGCAGAGCTAAACCTCTGAGCCACTGGGGCTGCCCTTATTTATTTAAAAAAATTTTTTAATTTAAATTCAATTTGCCAACATATAGTATAACACCTAGTGCTCATCCTATCAAGAGCCCTCCTTAGTACCCATCACCCAGTCATGCCATCCCCCCACCCTCCTCCTCTTCTGCAACCCTGTTGTTTCCCAGAGTTTGTTTCCCAGAGTTAGGAGTCTCTCATGGTTTGTCATCTTCTCTAATTTTTCCCCACTCAGTTTCCCTCCTTTCCTTTATAATCCCTTTCAACCCTGTTTTCTTTTTAGTAACATTCTTAACTTTTCTCATAGTCTTTCTTATGCCTTCTGGTACCAAACATCAGAAAGCTCTGAATTTCGTCTCTTCCTGGACTGGACTCCAGGACGCTCTTAGGCAGGCGATTCATTCCCATGAGTAGAGCTTCCATCTGACTCTCCTCATCCTCATGAAGCCCAGAAGCTAACTCACAGCGGAGTTAAATTTTCCCTACATAGAGAGAGTTTTTCACATGCCAAATCTTCTGCAAAATAATGGGATTATTTATATATCCAATTAGTAGAAAAATTTTTGTTTTACTGGAAGCACTCTAAAGTTTGAAACAATTGCATCCACGACTGGAAATCTGGCAAACCTAGGTATGAATAAGAGACAGTTTTCTTGGATTACATGAAGGACATAAAATTTGAGGTTGAGTAATTCACAAGGACCTTTAAATAATGAGTGCTAATTAATGTAGAGCTGCAAATCCCATAATTACAAACCTGAATTCACAAGGCAAGAAGGTGTCCACAGTGCCCCGCAAGGGTATGGCATTTGTCCCAAGCAGTCCAAGGAAATACTATTTACTGTTGCCCTTAAGCAAATTAGAAAATAACTGTGATCAAAAAGTTATCCTAAAGGTAGTTGCTGTAGAATATGAGGAGGCTTTGAAATCAATTGTATATTGTTGTGTTGTGGTGAGTTTTATCAGAAAATGATTCTCCTAATTTTATTTTTTTAAAGATTTTATTTATTTATTTGACAGAGAGAGATAGAGTGAGAGAGGGAGAGATAGACAGAGAGCACAAGCAGGGGAGGGGCAAAGGGAGAGGGAGAAGTAGACTCCCTGCTGAGGGAGCCCAATGTGGGGCTCCATCCTAGGGTCCTGGGATCATGACCTGAGCTGAAGGCAGACGCTTGACTGAGCCACCCCGGTGCCCCAATTCTCCTAATTTTAGAGAGACAAAATTGTATGATACTTTACAGTATATTCCTTGGCATCCAATGCATTTAAATACGGTAGAGAATCACAAAGATTCCCTGCCTAACTTTCCTGCTTGCACCATTCTTAGAGACCCAATATTTTTGTGCAAGGCACCTGGTAACCCCATTCACAGAGATCTATTTTTACCTTCAATTCACAGCTGAGAGGAACTTTAGGAGTGCCAAATTTAAAAATTTCCAAGGACCACCAAAAGACAAGGATTTCCCTCTTTTGAGGGAGTGGAGATAGTGTCCTGAAAGTAAAAACCAGAATGTGGGGAATCCCTACTCAATTCCCAGTCTTGTGGATCCCATTGGACTCTGTTACCAAAGTAAAAAACAGGGTTCATCTGGGCTAGCTAGGGGTTTTAGGCCAGGGCAGAGGTAATTAGGGTCCATCATAGGCTGAATGATAAGGGAGTGGAGAGGATGGGAAAGCTTCTAAGACTGAGGAGAAGAGCTATTTTTAAAATGTTTCTGGAAGGCATGCTTCAAAAATAAAACCCCTCTATGTTGGAACTATAACACTTCATTAAAAATCATCTTGACAAATTTGCAGATCAGTATGAACCCTTTGAGGTAGGTTATGTGGCTGGTGCTACTTATTCGCAGGAGCACAGGAAGTCTATAATTCAAAAGAGTATGCACTGAATGCCTGGAATCTTTCAATCTTTCCTTTGCTAAATGCCATTAATACTACACTACAGAAGTTCTCTTTGTCTTTTTTGACACCAACTTTCAAAGGAAACTCTAAAACATATTGCAAATATAATGTACCTCATTTTCTTGCTTCTTAAGACACCTATTCTCCCATTCTGAAATTGAGATACATTTTTCACTCAACCTATTCATTTACTGTGGTAGTATTCCCTATTTCTTTGAAAAACTTTTATTAAATCAAGGATGTATCTTATAATCTATGGGGTCTTAGAGGATAAGAGACAGTGAAAGAGTTTAGACTATGAACTCTGGCTTAGACATAACGTTTAAATTTTTGCTTCATCAAGTATTGGCTCTGTAACTTTGGGCTAGACACTTAGTTTTTCTAAGCTTGAGCTTTCTTACTTTGCAAAATGGGGCTAATAATACCTACTTTGTAGGGTTTTGAGAATTAAATGAGATAATATATACCAAATAGGCCTGAATGGTCAATTTAATATAAGCTATGATATACTCGTGATATACTCATTTTTCTTTCCTATTTCACCCATAGATAACAAGTATTATCCAGCTCATACTCTTGAGGGCTGAGGGAAAATCAATCAAACCACTAGTGTACGTGCAGGATCTTTTATGTATTCAGCACCATAGCAGGCACTTTGAGAAAAGTTACCAATCATCCCTGCCCTTTGGGAGCTTATAACCTAGTTGAGGACAAAAGTTAAACTCATAAATGACCAGAGAATATATTCTTTTACAATTGATATTATATAATTTAGCATCTAATTATGTAAATCAGAATAGAAGTGACTCAGCACTCTTGAGAAAAAAGGACTTTGGTTCACGGGACTGACATGGATTCTAGAGTCAGATTAGGATTGAAATCCTGATTCTATCACTTATTAGCTATGTGTCCTTGGAAAAGTTAACTTCCCTGTGCCTTCATTGTCTTACTGATAAAGTAGGGGCAGTAATAGCTATGTTACAGGTTGCTATAGGAAGTAAATAAAAAGTCCAAGGCCTCTACCTGGTACTTAATAGGTAGTAGTGATTATTTGATACATCTTTATTTCCTCCATAGCATAGCACCTAACCCAGTGATTTCTACTGAAATATGTAATCAGCAAATGTTTATTGAACTGAAAATTTAGCATTTGTTCTATGTTTTCTTCTTCAGGCTGTTTTATTCACTGCTGTAATATGTAGCCTCATGGTGATCACCCAGATGAAGTAAATCAGTGGACAATTTGTGGGCTGTTATAGTTTCAGAACCCATCTATGATCTGAAAAAGATTCATGAATCCAAATTAACTGAAAGGTCATTGTCTTCACTATCTCACTGATGAATATTGTAACAGTCAATACCAGCAGGAAATGGTGTAAATTTCTTCCTTGATCTTCGCTGTACTGTATATGTGTTATCTTATGCCAAATACTCTATACAGGCAAGGGTATTGCTTTTCATATTAGATGTTCTTGAGAAAAACAGCAAATTACAAAGTTAATCAGTGAGCTCTCCCATTAAGGAGATCACATTCTGGTTATTTTGTTAAGAGAATATTTGATCTAAAAAAAGTCTTTCTGTCAACTAAAAAATATCCTAGGCTTAATCTTGTACTAATTAGAGCTGGGCTTTCTTAATTCATTTCATAAACATGTGTAAGCTCCCACACTGTACAAGGAATTGTGCTAGGGGTTATGGGATAAAAAAAGATATATAAGATGTATTCTCTATTTTCAAAGGGTTTTGTGCCGGAGAGAGGTACAAAAATAACTATAACATAAGGAAGAATATTATTAAGTGGCTTAAGAGAAGCACAACGTGCTTTAGGACCATGAAAGATGAAGAAATTGATTTGTGTTGGGGAAACTGAAAATTCTGGAAGGAAATGGGACCTAACTTCAATTTCTTTTTTTTTAAATTTTATTGATTTATTTGACAGGGAGAGAGAGGACAAGCAGGGGGAGCAGCAGGCAGGGGGAGAGGGAGCCAACTCCCTACTGAGCAAGGAGCCCAACATGGGGCTCGATCCCCAGACTCTGGGATCATGACCAGAGCTGAAGGCAGACACTCAACCAGTTGAGCCACCCAGGCACCCCTAACTTCAAGTTTTGATATAAACTGAGATCTCTATAAACTCTGCAGTCTACCGAAAGTGTTAAGTTTTATCTAAATCTTATGTCTACCTTTGGTGGAATTATCCCTACTTTTGTGACTTTGCAAACTAGGCTGATCCCCAGCTTTGACATAACTTCAACAAATACTTTCTTTCTTAAGCTTCCTCATCACCTCCCTTCCACAAGCTGGCACTATTCAGGAGACCAACCCAAAATGTACCAGCTTTCTTGGATCCTGATTGAAATGAAATCTATTAATGCTTGTATTTTCTAAGGGTAAAAGTTGTGGACTGGCTCTTGCTTTCTTTCTTTCTTTTAAGATTTTATGTACTTATTTATTTGAGAGAGAGAGAGAGAGCACAAGCAGGGAAAGAGCCAGAGAGAGAGGGACAAACAGACTCCCCATTGAGCAGGGACCCCGATGTGAGGCTCCACCCCAGGACCCTGGGATCATGACCTAAGCTGAAGGCAGATGCTTAACAGACTGAGCCACCCAGGTGCCTCTACTTCTGACAACCTATTTTGTCTAATAAAATTATCAAATTTATCAATAAGATAAGTTTCAAAAAACAAAAATACGTTACTTTAAAATATAAATATTTATGAAATATGTAAAACCAAGCACTTATGAAAATTATATTTTAAACGCTCCTTTACAGGATTTTTCTAGGAGATAGGTAAGTTAAGTCTTCTCAAAAATAAATGTTTAATGAAGTTTAGATTAAAGACCCCTTCTTTTTTATTTCTTGGTAAATCTTCTAGTAAGCATAGGCATTCATAATTAGGATCATCTGTCTCAAATTTTTTTCTCTGCTGATTTGTTGTGGATAAATGCTTCTAAAAATCTCTGAAAGGCAAATGCTAGTGGGAGGCAGTTTCCATGGTGACTTCAGAGTTTGTATTGTTGTTTTTAGACATCATAAATATGAGGGCTGCTTTTGCTTGTTACTGTGCAGATCTTACTCATGGTATGAAAGGTCGTAGGGTAGAAGGTAAGGAGGGTATGGCCAACCCAATGGTTTCAGCCTCCTGTGGTATACATTTAGAATCTTTGCATCTTTCATGTCTGTGTGTCTAACTGTATCATTTGATGCTGAATCTGATCTGAAGTGGACACATAACTCAGATACCAAATGAGCACACCAGAGAAATGTGTAGGCAGGATACACAATGGAATTGGGGGAAGGGTTTCCGTACAAGTGAATGAAAGTTGATGAATGTATCTTAATAAAGTAGAAATACACTATTTGTTTTCCTGAAAACTCATTCCCCAAGCAAAGCTCATTTAATGTTTAGTGTAAGAGAAGGAAGAGGAAGCCATTGCTTCTTTAAAAGTTAAATTCAAATTAATTTCCCTTTTTCATCATAATGGACATATTTATAAGACATTAATTAATATTAAGAGAATGGGAGCCTGCACATTATACAATATCAGTAATAACTTCTTTTACATTAGGACAGGTATTTCCAGGTATATTTCTATCAATAATATCTATCTATCTGTCCTTATGGAATTTAAAACTCTATTTCCCCCTTATATGTTGCCTTACAACTTGTATAGAAAAGAATTTAACCCTTCCCAGAAAGCCTGGCCTTTGTCTTGTGCTCCTGGGAAGTAATCTCTAAGCCCCTGGAATGTCTTGCCCTATATAAGTGTCTTTGTTTATCTGGGGGGCTTCGGGGTCACACAGATAGTCTAACAATGTGATTTAGGGTGGGGGCTTTGGGTCATGCAGTGTTAGTTGACCTATACAGGAGCTGGAGACTGAAGTCAGCTACAGGGGTGGAAAACCAGATCTATATGACTGAGCTCCAATAACAACTCTGAACACAAAGCCTCAGGTAGACTTCCCTGGTTGGCAATATTCTGTACATATTGCCACACATTGTTATCAGGAAAGTGAGCATTGTCTACAACTTCACTGGGAGAGGACAGCCAGAAGCTCCACATGTAGAACTTTCCTGGACTCTGCTCCTTGTGTCTCTTCTTTTTTTTTAATTTATTTTTTATTGGTGTTCAATTTGCCAGCATACAGAATAACACCCAGTGCTCATTCCATCAAGTGCCCCCCTCAGTGCCCATCACCCAGTCACCCCCACCCCCCCGCCCACCTCTCTTTCTACCACCCCTTGTTCGTTTCCCAGAGTTAGAAGTCTTTCATGTTCTGTCTCCCTTTCTGATATTTCCCACTCATTTTTCCCCTTTCCCCTTTAACCGCTTTCACTATTTTTTATATTCCCCAAATGAATGAGACCATATAATGTTTGTCCTCTGATTGACTTATTTCACTCAGCATAATACCCTCCAGTTCCACCCACATCGAAGCAAATGGTGGGTATTTGTCATTTCTAATGGCTGAGTAATATTCCATTGTATACATAGACCAAAGCTTCTTTATCCATTCATCTGTCGATGGACACTGAGGCTCCTTCCACAGTTTGGCTATTGTGGACATTGCTGCTAGAAACATCGGGATGCAGGTGTCCTGGCATTTCATTGCATCTGTATCTTTGGGGTAAATCCCCAGCAGTGCAATTGCTGGGTAGTAGGGCAGGTCTACTTTTAACTCTTTGAGGAACCTCCACACAGTTTTCCAGAGTGGCTGCACCAGTTCACATTCCCACCAACAGTGCAAGAGGGTTCCCCTTTCTCCACATCCTCTCCAACATTTGTTGTTTCCTGCCCTGTTAATTTTTCCCATTCTCACTGGTGTGAGGTGGTATCTCATTGTGGTTTTGATTTGTATTTCCCTGATGGCCAGTGATGCGGAGCATTTTCTCATGTGCTTATTGGCCATGTCTTCCTCTTCCTTGTGTCTCTTCTTTGGCTTATTTTCATCTTTAACTTTCCACTGTAATTAACTGTGAATATAACAGCTTTCAGTGAGTTCTAAGTCCTATTAGCTAATTATGAAAACTGAGGGTGGTCTTGGAGACCCTTGAACTTGTAGTTGGTGTCAGAAGTGAGGATGGTCTTAGGGATTGTTCACTAACTTTGTACAACTTTTGTTAAATTAGCACACTAAAGCATGGAGGAGTTGGTGAAGTCCCCTCCTGTCACAGATTGGGTTCCTGAGGAAACATCTTGAGACTCAGATCTGTGTGCAGTAGGTTTATTGGGGGAATGCTCTAGAAACAAACCCTGTGAGGGAGCAAGGACAGCAGGATTAGACAGAGAGAGACATTGAACAGCAATGTAGACACAACAGCAGTTCTCAGCTGATCCCATGAGAAGCTCTGGAGCTAGGATGGCCTTTCTGAGTTGTCATGAATGAAGGCCTTTATAAGAACCCTCTTCACCCCCTCCACTCCTGACCAATCTTTACATACATGTAGGTTACCCCTAGGGAGAGTGTGAATCTTTGGGGAGGCAGCAACCATCCACTGAGGGAAGTGCCTATGGAGAGACTCAGCTGTGAGTCATCAGCAGCCAACACTCCTAACAGCTGGGGAATTTAGTGCCTCAGGTATAAAGAGAAGGTCTGGATGTTGCACCAGATTACCCACTACACCTCCCTTTTTAATTTTCTCTGGGTTCTACTGAGTGGTTATCCGAGCCAGAGACAACTTAATTGGCTCTCACTTTGTGAGACGAAGATCACAAAACATGGTATATGTGTTTTATTTGGAAAACCTTGTGTAAAAATTACATATCTCTACAAAATAAGATACTTGGGAAGAGACTTTCAATTTACCTCTGTACCTTTGCCAACTAGAGAGGAGATAATGGAATTCCATGGGAACAAGGACAGAGAAACAAAGTGTTAAACAAGAATTCCAAATGTATATAAGACAGCACTGAAATTTTCATGTGTCTTTTTAGAGAAAGATTGGAATTTTAGAAAAGTTCAAGTGCAGCAGGTGCTATTGGTACCCTAGTCATATCCCCTATACCTATCCAGGAGGTTACTTAATCCCCAGAGAGTTCCCTAACACACAGTTTCCGATATCTTTTCCTGAGGGCATTCTCTGGCTACTTTGCCCAGCACTTGAGGCAATCTCCAAGTACCACAGTGCTAATGCTTCAGAGTAGTGGTGCCCGGATGGCTCAGTAGAGCATGCAAATAAGTCTTGATCTTGGGGTTGTGTGTTTGAGCCCCATGTTGGGTGTAGAGATCACTTAAAAATAAAATATATATTAAAAAATAAGAAACAAGACAAATAAAGGAAAAAAGAGAGAGAAAAAACAAGAAACAGACCCTTGATTATAGAGAACAAACTAATGGCTACCAGAGGGGAGTGGGGGGCGGATGGATGACATAGGTGATGGGGATTAAGGAGGGCACTTGTGATGAGCACTGGGTATTGTATGGGAGTGTTGAATCATTATTGTACACCCAAAACTACTACCACTGTATGTTAACTAGACTAAATTAAAATAAGAAAATGGTAGATATATGAAGCAAAAACCAAATAATAAAAAAATAAAATCCTCTTTATATTACAAAAAAAGATACCAAAGACTTCATATGATAAAAGAATGCAAAATACATCATTGATATTTTTATGTTGATTACATGTCAAAATGGTAATATTTTAGATATAGTGTGATAAAGAAATTATATTTTTTTAAATATTATTTATTTATTTATTCATGAGAGACAGAGAGAGAGAGAGAGAGAGAGAGGAGGCAGAGACATAGGCAGGGGGAGAAGGAGGCTCCATACAGGGAGCCTGATGTGGGACTCCATCTCAGAACTCCAGGATCACGCCCTGAGCTGAAGGCCGGTGCTTAACCACTGAGCCATCCAGGCATCCCAAGAAATTATATTATTATCATTAATTTTACTTGTTCCTTTTTAGTTTTTTTAAGTGTGGTTCTTAGAAAATTTTAAAATACATATATGACTTGCATTTTATTTCTATTGGACAGTACTTTCTTTTTGTAAGTAAACTCTACCCCCAACCTGGGGCTTGAACTCACGACCCCAAGATCAAGAGTCACATGCTGTATAGACTGGGTCAGCCAGGTGCCCTATTGGACTGTACTTTTCTAAACAGTCTCTCAGAAAAATCCCTGGATTGAAACCCAGTTGCCCATTGGTATAACCAGCTTGTTAGCAAATCCTTTATTGGTTTCTCCCTTCTCTAACTTCCTTATTCTCTCCTCTTGCTTCCTGGGATCAACTACCTGTTCCCATATTCTTGTTTCAGGGTATGCTTTGGGTGGGACGTGGGTAGGGGGTGAATGTGAGGGGCAAACTAAATACATTAAGTGAGCTACTGTTTTACCACCTCAACCAAGAAGACTCTGCCACAGATAAGATCTCTTCCCTTCTCCTCCCATCAAAAATTTCTGTCGATTCCCTAATGAACATAGGACAAAGCCCATACAATTTAGCATAAGATCCCTCACCATCTGCCCTGAGATATCCTTCACCTTGAAACCCACAAACTCCTACATGCTGATATCCCACATGTCCTTGCTGTTATGTATCTCTTCCTCCAAGCCTGAAATTTATTCTCCCTTTCTTTTCTCTCTCTCTGGCAAACCCTTACCCATATTTCAAACCCCAACTCAAATGTAAATTACTATGTTAGATATTCCCTAAAGTATCTAATCTCTTAAAAGAAGTATTTTACTTCTTGGTAATCCCATTCCTTATCCATGTATTAAAGCATATCAAGCCATAATTACCAGTTTTTGTCTCTCCTGTATTCTACTTATCACACACTCCTAACAGCAGTCTGTTTCTCCAGTAGCAAGCAGGATCTTTGACACATAAAAGCTGCTGAATGAAATGTGAACTGAAGAGTCTGTAGGGTCTTAGAACAGGATTTCTTTTCTTTTTTTTTAAGATTTTATTTATTTATTTATTTATTTATTTATTTATTTATTTATTTATTTATGAGAGAGAGAGAGAGAGACATAGGGAGAGGAAGAAGCAAGCTCCCCGCAGGGAGCCCAATACAGGACTTGATCCCAGAACCCTGGGACCACACCCTGAGCTGAAGGCAGATGCTCCACCACTGAGCCACCCACGCGGCCCTAGAACAGGATTTCTCAAAGGTTTTCAATTAAGAAGCCCCATGTAGAAGGGATAATGGGTTGTGGGAGAAGGAGTGAATAACAGGAGATTATTCACTACAAGATAAATTTATGGCAGTAAATAAGATTTCATAGCTAATCTAAAAGGATTTTGTGTTTTACTCTATATAATCTGTCTCTGTATTTTAATATTTTAAAGTGACACCAGGGAAACAAAACACACAAATTCTTTTCTTGTCTCATTACCTAATGGCAAGATGCTTTGAGTTGAGTTTATTGATTCAAAAAGTACTTCACTTTTTCTGCTTGAAGTAAGCAGAAATTATCTGGAAGATCCAGTATTAGGTGAACCCCTGCAGTATTTAGAAAGCCACAGTATATTGAAAGCCCAAATATACATAAATACATGGATATATATGGCAATAGTTTTTTAACAGCTTTTTTCTTTTCTCTTCATGGCTTTCCACATTATGTGTTCTTGGTGTATTTGTCAAAAGTTAGTTCATCATATATGCATGGGCTTATTTTGAGACCCTTGATTCTGTTCTATTGGTCTATGTGTCCATCTCAATGCCAGCAACATACTGTTTTGTTTTGTTTCTAGAGAGGGAGGGTGGGGGAAGGGCAGACAGAGAGGGAGAGAGAATCTTAAGCAGGCTCCTTGCCCAGCGTGGGGCCTGATGCAGTGCTCCATATCACAACCCTGAGATCCTGACCTAAGCCAAAATCAAGAGTTGGATGCGTAACCGACTGAGCTGCCCAGGTGCCCTGACACCATACTGTTTTGATTACCATCACTTTGAAATATAATTTGAAATCGGGACCTGTTATGCCTCCAAATTTGCTATTTCTTAAGATTGCTTTGACTATTGGGGGTCCTTTGCAGATCCCTACAAATATTTGGCTGGTGGCATGCAGTTGCACAGATACAGGGGCTAGCTGCAGGCACACACAGGTCTAACTCAATGACAATTGTCAGGGCTGGATCCAAGCCCACAAACAGCCATGTAGATCTTGGCTGTCAGTGTACACTCGTGTGGCTGCAAAGGCTCACCATGGGTATGTGCCTGGTGGCTGGGGCTGGTGACAGGAGTTGGGGATGGTGGCACACAGGTGAGCAACTGCAGCATCTAAGCTGTATGCACACAGTGATGCAAGCCAGTGGCAGGAGTCAGGGCCAGATCCGGGCTCATGAGCATCTGTGGGGGCCTTGTCTGTCAGTGAGCACACACAGCTGCAGAGACCAGGGCTAGCTGCCAGTATAGACTTCAGGCGTTAGTGGCCAGGCAGGCAGAAGGACTCAGGCAGCTGGTGTCTGCAATCTGGAAAACCCGTGGGGTGAAAACCTCAGCAGTGAGATCCACAAAGGGTCTGGGATGGTTTTACTTTGTTTTTCATCTCTGCCTTAATTCTCAGCACTCTCCACTCTACACTCTCATCTTATATCACTGCTTTTTACACTCTGTTGGCCAGTGCCTTTCACACAGTGTGAACACTACAAACGTTTGCTGAATATGGATTGCTCTGTGAGAGGGTCCCTTTTAAGATTAGTATGTTGATCTGATAATGAAGAGATGCGTTTGTTACTTTATTACAACAGAGTTATAGTATTATTTTTAAAAATTTATTTGAGAGGGAGAGAGAGCGTGCATGAACAAGGGGTGGGAGGAGAAAGGAGATGCAGACCCTGCGCTGAGCAGGGAGCCCAAGGAGGGGCTCCATCCCACGGTCCAGGGATCATGACCTGAGCTGAGGGCAGATGCTTAACCGACCAAATCACCCAGGCACCCTTCTAGTGTCATTTTATATATGGAAAATAAAAGATGCAAAATGTCAAGACCCTTTTATAGAGTGGGGGGCTGGCTTTCCTTCCATCTTTTTTCTCTACAGCTGCCCAACAAAATTTGCTTCCAGATTAAGCCAGCAATAGATTCTTCAGCATTATCAACTAGTGGTGATTTTCTGAGATTTTGGTTTTCCAAAATCAAGCTACAAATCATGTTATAAATCGTATGTTTCTGTTGAATCCAAGATACCATTTACTTTGGTAGCCTTGAAAGGTATCACAGCAGTTGCTCCTCACTTAGTTCAGTGCATTTAAGTGTGTAACATCACAAGGAAGAAATAATCTCTTATGCCTGATACTCCGGGCAAATCTGAAAATGTCTTTGGGGAAATGGATGAACATAGCATAGGCACTAAGGAAGGAGTCTTCTTTTTTCAATTTTTATTCAAATTCTAGTTAGTTAACAAACAGTGCAATTTGGGTTTCAGGAGTAGAATTCAATGATTCATCACTTCTGTACAATATCCAGTGCTCATCATAACAAGTGCCTTCTTTAACACCCATCACCCATTTAGCCGATCTTCCACCCACCAGGAAGGAGTCTTCTTAATTTTATTTTCTTAAAACTGGTTTACCCAGGACACCTGGGTGGCTCAGTGGTTGAGCATCTGCCTTCGGCCTAGGGTGTGATCCCAGGGTCCTGGATCAAGTTCCACGTCGGGCTCCCTGCATGGAGCCTACTTCTCCCTCTGCCTGTCTCTACCTCTCTGTGTGTGTGTGTCTCTCATGAATAAATAAAACCTTTTAAAAAACTGGTTTACCCTAATATTCAATCCAGGTAACTCCTTAGCTCTGTCACCACTACCCAGATCTGAGCTATAATAATCTCTCACTTGAATTCCTGCTGATTCCACCCAACCTGCCCTACAGTTGATTCTCCATGCAGAAACCAGATGATTTGATAATGTCATGCTGCTCAAAACCCTCCAATAGTTTCCCATCTTACTCAGAGTAAAAATCCAAGTTTTCATTATGGTCCTTCAGGCCCTACGTGATTTAATCCCCTGATAACTCTTTGACCTTATCTCCTACTACTGAATCTTCATTCCAGATTCACTGGCATTTTTTTTTTCTATTTCTTGAACTCATACACACTCTGATCTCAGGGACTTTACATTTATGGTTCCCTCTGCCAGGAAAACTCTTCCCTCAAATACCCACTTGTTTCATTCTTCATTGTGTTTTGATGTCTGTTCAAAGGTTGCTTTCTCAAAGAGGTCCCTCCTTTTTGACAACAAAAGAATATTCTCTATATCCTTATCAATTTTATTCAATTTTACAATTGTAGTACGTCACCACTTGGCTATATACTTAATCCTTTTTATTTGCATATTGTCTTTCTCCCCTGACTAGAGTGTCAGCTCTATGAAGGCAAGGACTTTGTCTGATTTGCTCTCTGCTGTTTCATTTAGGACCATACCTGGTGCATAGTAAGGCCTTGGCAAACATTTATTTGTTCAATGATTTACTCCAGATGTAACTACTCCTACCTAACAGAATTAGCCTCAGGTGCACATAAGCATATTCTGGGCTCTATTTTCTTTGTTTTAATACCTAGCAATGTCTACCATGATCCTTCCATTCCTTTCCAGGAGTGTGTAAGCTTTCTAAGAGCAGGAACTAGGTCCTGAGTCACTGGGTGATGTGTGAAGGGCTAGGACCAGAAGGGAAGAAGATACTATTTTTTTTTAAAGATTTTATTTATTTATTCATGATGGACACACAGAGAGAGGCAGAGACATAGGCAGAGGGAGAAGCAGGCTTTCCATGGGGCACCCGAAGTGGGACTCAATCCCAGGACCTCAGGATCACAACCTGAACTAAAGGCAGACACTCAACCACTGAGCTACTCAGGTGCCCGGGAAGATGATATTGTATATGTTACTGATTGATGAAAAAAAAATATAGTAGGTCTTTGCAATCCTTTTCCATGTTCCATAATCCAGGCTTCTGCCCAACATGATGGCAACTAAGAGGAATGTCAGTAATGTGTCTTGTTAAAAAACACTTCTTAGGAGCTCCTGAGTGGCTCAGTCAGTTAAGTGCTCAACTCTTATTTTTAGCTCTGGTCATGATCTCATGGGTTGTGAGATCCAGCCTGGCATCAGGCTTAACACTTGGGAGTGTGCTTGAAGATTCTCTCCCTCTGCCCCTCCCCACACTTACACATGTGCATATTGTCTCTCTAAAATAAATAAATCTTTAAAAAAACACTGCTGGATTCCTAAGGCCAGAAATTTACAATGGCAAATTCTTGGTCATATACTGTATTGCTTATTGTATGGTTTACTAGCAAATCAATTTTGACAGCTATTTTTCCACAAAGAAGAGTAGGTAAGACTCTTCTTAAGAGTGGGAAAAAATTCAGGTACATTCTTTTTTTGAAGTCTTGGTCAGAACACTTGGAGGAATTTGAAAGGTAGCCACACATTCTTTAATCTGTTGGCAAGAGTCAGGATCTTTGGGATTTTAAGGCCGATCTGACCAAATCTTCAGGAGAGCTGGTACTAAGGAGAGTATCATACCGAGGAAACTTGAGAAGATTTTTAAAAATCATATGTTGCTTCCCCAAGATGTAGATCTATATATCAGCATACATGATATGCATAAATGCATAAGAATACATACATTCTTCCATTTCTTACCAGACTAGGTCAATGGCAAGAATGACACAAAGGTGTGGATATCCAGGAGGCTCATCCAGTTTAAGGTTTTACTTATCATTATTGACTGACACAGTTGTAATGCTACAAGAGCAATCAATAAATGTAGCATTTCAATGTTTCTATTTAAAGAAAACACTGAAAAAAAAAACACTGAAAACCACAGTGACATGTACAATAAAAAATAACTTTGTGAGCTTACTCCCAGAATGCCCTGTTTGCACCAACATTGTTAATGGGAACAGAAAAGCGTTAAATAAGGACTGCAGGTGTTGTCTCATAGGGTTGGTAATTAGCTCATGCAATAAAGTACTAACTTACCTTCTCATGGGTAATTACAGTACTGAATCACCAATGAAGCCTAGTAATATTTTAAATCTTTTAAGTTACTACCAGATGTACAAGCTTGGAATAGTTCTTCTCAGTTTCTTACCAATAAATACATGCTTTGTATTTTCTTAATTTCAGTTGAATATTTTTAAATTTAAAATGAAAAGAAATTGGCTGCCAATAAAATGGCATCCATAAAGTAAAATCACTGATCATTTCACATTTCACATTTCTAGGGTTTGGTCATCATAAAGCCTGAATTACCAGCTTCTCAAACTTACAACTTCTCTATTACACTGAACATCTCAAATTTAGCACTGAAAAGATCTTAGGAAGCACATAGAGAGTTTTCCCTTGGGAAAATTGCCAAATAGAAAAAAATGGCTTCTTAGTGTATTTCCCTGCATTGATTTCCCTTTGAGTTAAAGGATCCATATTCCCAAGTCTGACCTCTCTTTCAATGAACATTTATGTAGTCCTTGGCCACCCAGGAAAGATCACTAGCATCTCTCCTTCTCCCATTCCTTGAATTTTATTGGTCTCAAGCCTGTTAGGATAAGATCGTTTGACATCACGGAGATAGACTTGACTATTTTGGATAAATCTTGTACAGTTGTTTCTAAAGTATTCACTTTATTTATTGCATCACAAAACCAACATTAGTCATTAAATCATCAATTAAAAAGTGAAATAGGGAACTTCTGGATTCTAGTTAGGAGTCATAAGGAGCTTGGAAGTTATTACTCTCTCCTAACAATACATAAAATGGTGAACAGACTGAAAAAATGAACAGTTCTTCTTGGATACTAAGAGAGGAAAGTGTACAAGTTGAACTGATGCCCTCAAGATTGGAGAGACAAAGAAGTGAATGAAGGGAGACACAGCTTACCCAAGCAGAGACTCACAAGTAGAAACTGCCACAGGCACTAGTGCCAGGGTAGAAAAATCTGAATAGTAATTGACAAATTGCTGTAGGCTAGGTCCAGACAACTCTGAAATTTATAACTACAGGAGGACTCAATTATGGGAGTGGGAGCATAATACTGTGAGATTTACCTCCAGAATCTCTACCAGATTCCCACAGCAAATATTGAAGAAAAATCACTTTGGCCTTCTTTCAAGGAGAGGGGAAATTTCGGAAACCATTCTGAAACAGTCGAGAGCATTCTCTTCTTAACAAGGTCTGCCCTGAGGAGAAATTAGTTAACCAGGGCCTAACCTGCTGGGGCATCATCAGAACCTAACTAACCTGGGAAAAGGAAATGTCAAGCTCCAGTCCATTCTCACCATCCTGTCCCACATCAGGGGAGAGAAAAAACTGAAAAACATCTGTGAAGTTTAGATTCCAAAGGTACACGCTCACTAAAAGACTGAGACCTAAGCATAGGACTATAGAATGCTTCCCCTTCATTCACACCTCACCACCACATTACTAAGAGCCTATTTATACCAGTTCCTTTTACCTAGTATATCATGTCTAGCTTTCAAGAAAGAGCATACCAAAAGGCCGAAAGTGTATTTTGAAGAGACAGAGCAAGAATCTGAACCAGACTCAGATATGGCTGGGATGTTAGAATTATCACATCAGGGATGCCTGGGTGGCTCAGTGGTTGGGCACCTGCCTTTTGCTCAGGGTGTGATCTCACCAGCCTGGGATCAAGTCCCACGTCGGGCTCCCTGCATGGAGCCTGTTTCTCCCTCTGCCTACGTCTCTGCCTCTCTCTCTGTGACCCTCATAAATAAATAAACAAAATCTTAAAAAAAAGAATTATTACATCAATAATTTAAAACAGCTATGATTAATATGTTAAGGGTTCTTTTTTAAAAATATTTTATTTATTTATTCATGAGAGACACAGAGAGAGAGAGAAAGGTAGAGACACAGGCAGAGGGAGAAGCAGGCTCCATGCAGGGAGCCCAACATGGGACTCGATTACGGGTCTCCAGGATTACACCCCGGGCTGCAGGTGGCGCCAAACCGCTGTGCCACCAGGGCTGCCCTATGTTAAGGGTTCTAATGGATAAAGTAGACAACATAAAGAACAGATAAACAATGTAAGCAGAGAGATGGAAATCCTGAGATAGAGCCAAAAAGAAATACAAAAGATAAAAAAAACACTGTAATAGAAATGAAGAATGCCTTTAAAGGACTTACTAAGGGGCTGGACATGGCCAAGGAAAGAATCTCTGAGCTAGCAGAGATATCAATAGAAAACCCAAAAGCTGAAAATCAAAGAAAACAAAGACTGAAAAAAAAGGGAAAAAAAGTCCAAAGACTGTGGGATAACCACAAAAGTGCAACATACATGTAATGGGAATACCAAAAAAAGAAAAGGAGAAAAGAATAGAGGAAATATTTAAAACAATAATGACTGAGAATTTTCACCAAATTAATGTCAGACATCACACTACAAATCCAAGAAGCTCAGGGAAAACCAAGCAGGATAAATGAAAAAAAAAAAAAAACAAACCAAACCAAAACAAAACAAAACAAAACACCTAGGCATATTATCTTTACTACAGAAAATCAAAGATAAAGAAAAAAGTGTGATGAAAAACAGGAAAAAAAGCTTACCTATAGCGCAACAAATATTAAAAATTTTATCTGAAATCTTCTCATGACCAATACTAGCAAGATGAGAATAGAGTGAAATATTTGAAATGTTGAGAGAGAAAAAAATCACCAACTTAGAATTCTGTACCCTTCAAAATTTTGCTTCAAAAGTGAAGGAGAAATGAAGACTTTCTCCGGCAAACAAAAATTGAGGAGAAAGAAAAATATTGTATATCACTTACACTTGGGATCTAGAAATGCCAAACTCATAGAAACATAGTAGGACAATGGGGTGGTTACCAGAGGTCAGGGTGTGGTGGAATTGGAGAGATCTTGTTTGAGGGTGAAAATTGCAACTAGAAGATGAATAAGTTCTGGGGATCTAATGCACACCATAGTGATTATAGTCAATAATACTATATTATAAATTTCAAAGTTTCTGTGAGAATAGATCTCAATTGTTCTCACCGCAAAAATGAGATGTTAATAATATGATGTAATAAGGGTGTTAGCTAACATCATGGTGAAAATCATATTACAATATATAAATGTGTCAAATTCACCTTAAATTTACACAATATCATATATCAATTATATATTAATTTTTAAAAATTAAGAGAATTTTTCCAGCAGATCTGCCTTGTGAAACATGTTAAAAGAAATACTTTAGAGAGAGAGAAAACATTATAAGTATGGAACTCAGATCTCCATAAAGAAAGGAAGAGATTCAAAGAAGGAATACATGAAACTAAAATAAGAATTATTCTTATTTTTTTAAAAGATTTTGTTTATTTATTCATGAGAAACACAGAGAGAGAGGCAGAGACATAGGCAGAAGGAGAAGCAGGCTCGCAGAAGGAGAAGCAGGCTCCCTGTGGGGAACCCAATGTGGGACTTGATCCCAAGACCCCAGGATCACAATCTGAACTAAAGGCAGATGCTCAACCACTGAGCCACCTAGGTGCCCCAAATTTTTTTTATTCTTAACTGATTCAACAGGTAATAGTTTGTTCACAAACATAATAGCAACAATGTATTCAATTACATATGCTTAGGTATTATTATATATAAGTGAAATGAATAACAACAATTGTGTAAACAATGAGAGGAAGGAATTAAGATAATTTTGTTATTATAAAGTACTGACACTAACTGTGAAGCGTATAGTGTTGTTTGAAAGTGGATTTGGGTTACTTGTAAATGCATATTGCAAACTCTAGGGTGACAACTAGAAAAGGTAAAAAAAAAAAAAAGTATAACCAGTATGCTAAGAAATAGGAGAAAATGAAATCATATAAAGTGCTCAATTAAAACAAAAAATGCAGAAAAAGAGTGGAAGACAAAAACAGGAACAGAAATCAAGGGCAACAAATAGAAAACAGTACTAAATATGGTAGATATAATCCAACTATATCAGTAATCACTTTGAAGGTCAATGGTCTAAATGTACCAGTTAAACACAGAGACTGTCAGAATGGATCAAAAAGCATGACCCAACTATATGCAGTCTATGAGAAATCTATCTTAAATCTAAAGACACAGATAAATTAAAAGTAAATGGTGGAGAAAAATATGCCATGCTAACGCTATTCAAAAGAAAGTAGAAGTAGCTATGTTAGTGTCAGACAGAGTATACTTCTTTTTTTTTTTTTTAATGATAGTCACAGAGAGAGAGAGAGAGGCAGAGACATAGGCAGACGGAGAAGCAGGCTCCATGCACCGGGAGCCCAACGTGGGATTCGATCCCGGGTCTCCAAGATCACGCCCTGGGCCAAAGGCAGATGCTAAACCACTGCGCCAGCCAGGGATCCCAGACAGAGTATACTTCAAAGTAAGAAGTGTTATCAGGGATAAAGAGGGGCATTATTACACAATGGTAAGGAATCAATTCTCCAATATGACATAACAGTTCTTTTTTTTTTTTTTTGACATAATAGTTCTTAATGTTTAAGTGCCTAAAAATAGAGTATCAAACTACATGAGGCAAAAACTGATAGAACTGCAAGGAGAAATAGTTAAATCCATTATCATGATTACAGCAACATTCTTCTATTGGAAATGGACAGATCTGGCAAGCAGAAAATCAGTAAGGATGTAGGTGAATTCAACAACACCATTAATCAACTGGGTATAGCTGATATCTATAGACTCTTTCATCCAGTAATGGTGGAATACATAATTTTTTTCAAGCTTACATGGAACACCTACCAAAGGAGACCAAATGCTTAGCCATAAAATCACCTTTAAAAAATGTAAAGGATAGAAATTGTACGATGTCTCTATTCAGACCACAGGGGAATTAAACTAGAAATCAATAACAGAAAGATCAATGGAAAAATCCCAAAATATGTAGGGATTAAATAACATACCTATAAAAAGCACATGGGTCAAAGAAGAAATCTTAGGACAAATTAAAAGTATTTTGAGGGGCACCTGGCTGGCTTAGTCAGCAGAGCATGCAGCTCTTGATGTTGGGGTTGTAGGTTTGAGCCCCACATTGACTGTAGAGATTACTTAAAAAATAAAATCTTGGGCAGCCAGGGTGGCTCAGCGGTTTAGTGCTTATCAACAACTTATCAAATTTTTGGGATGCAGTAAAAGCAATGCTTAAAGAAAATTTGTAGCATTGAATGCATATATTAGAAAGGAAGAAAGATTTGGGGTGTCTGGGTGGCTCAGTCAATGAAGCATCTTAGTCCTGATTTAAGCTTAGGTCATGATCTCAGGATGGTGAGATCAAGCCCCTCATTGGGCTCTATGCTGGGCCTGGACCTTGCTTATGATTCTCTCTCTCTCTCTCTCTCTCTCTCTGCCCCTCCCCCTGCTCACACACTCTCTCTCTAAATATAAATTTTAAAAAAGAAAGTTCTAAAATCAATAAGGTAAACTTCCACCTTGGGAAACTAGAAAAAGAAGAGTAAATTAAATCCAAAGTAAGCAGATTAAAAGAAATTATAAGAATTAGAACTAAGTCAATAAATTCAAACACAGGATATCAGTAGTGAAAATTAACAAAAACAAAAGTAGGGTTTTTTTTAAAGATCAATAAAACTGATAAGCCTCTGTTTGGGCTAAGAAAAAAAAAAGAGAACACAAACTACTAATATCAGAAGTGAAAGAGGAAAGATCACTACAAATGTGATGGAAATTTAAGGGACAATAAAACAATACTATGAAAAACTATGCCCCAAAATTTGGTAACCTGGATGAAATGGATTCTTTGAAAGACACAGTCTTTTTTTTAAAGATTTTATTTATTTATTTGAGAGAGAGAGAGGGAAATAAAGAGAACACAAGCAGGGAGAGGGGCAGAGGGAGAAGCAGGCTCCCCACTGAGCAGGGACCCTGATGTGGGGCTTGATCCCAAGACCCTGAGATCATGACCCAAGCTGAAGGCAGCTGCTTAACCGACTGAGCCACCCATGCATCCCTGAAAGACACAATCTGCCAAAACTCACAGAAGAAGAAATAGATGGTCTGAATAAGTTTATATGTATTAAAGAAATTGAATCAATAGTTAATTACCATCCAAAACAGAAAGCACCAGGCCCAGATGGGTTCCCTGGTGAATTCTATCAAACATTTAAGAAGACATTATATCAATCTTCTACAATATCCTTTAGAGAATAGAAGCAGCATGAATATTTTCCAAATTATTCCATGAGGCCAGCATTATCCTAATACCAAAGCCAGACAAAAACATTACAAAAAAAAGAGAAAACTATAGATCAAGATCTTTCATAAATAGGGGCACCTATGTGGCTTAGTCAAAGTGTCAGTTAGCTAGGAACAGAAGGGAACAACTGTCTTAACTTGATAAAGACTATCTACAAAAACCTACAGGTAACATCATACTTAATGATGAAAAATTTGAAGATTTCTCAATAGTATCAGATATAAGGCAAAGATGTCAACTCTCACCACTCCTTTTCAATATTATACTGGAAGTCTTTGCTAATGTAATAAGATAAGAAGAGAAAATTAAGAATTATATAGATTGGGAAGGAAGATATAAAAATGTCTTTGCTCACAGATGGCATAACTATCTATGTAAAAATTCTGAAAGAATTGACCAAAAGCTCCTGGAACTGACAAGCTATTATAGTAAGGTTGCAAGATATAAAGTTAATATATAAAAGATAATCAGTTTCCTATATTCCTTAACAAAATATGTACAAGATCTAAATGACAAAACTTCAATAGTCTGATGAATAAAATTTAAAAAGAAATATAAATAAATGGAATGGTATTACACATTCATGAATAGGAAGACTCAATATTGGGGCACCTGGGTGGCTCAGCGGTTGAGCATCTGCCTTTGGCTCAGGGCGTGATCCCAGGGTCCTGGGATCGAGTCCCACATGGGCTCCCTGTAGGGAGCCTGCTTCTCCCTCTGCCTGTGTCTCTGCCTCTCTGTGTCTCTCATGAATAAATAAATAAAACTTTTTTTTTAAAAAAAGGAAGACTCAATATTGTCAAGATCAGCCCTTACAACTTGACCTGTAGTTTCAGTGCAATCTCAGTCAAGATTTCAGTGATTGACAAACTAATTCAAGCTTATTTGGAGAGGCAAAAGACTCAGAATAGCCAACACAATATTTAAAAAGAACAAAGTTTGAATACCAACACTACTTCGTGACTTACTATAAAGCAAAAGTTAATAAAGACGGTGTGATATTGGTGAAAGACTAGATAAATAGATCAATGAAATAGAACACAGCCTAGAATTAGATACACATATCAACTGATCTTTGACAAAGGATCAAAGGCAATATAATAGAGCAAAGATAGTCTAATCAGCAAATGCCGCTAGGCAAATTGGGCACCCACATACAAAACAAAACAAAAAAATGAATCTAGGCATAGACCTTACATCCTTCACAAAAGTTAACTAAAAATGGATCATAGACCTAAATGCAAAATGCAAAACCCATAAGACTCCTGAGAAGATAACATAGATGATATTGCATATGGTGATGCCTCTTCAAAGAGCAAAGGCATTCACGAAAGAATATTGATAAGCTAAACTTCATTACAATTCAAATCTTCTGCTCTACAATTTACACACTCAATGCAAATCCTATTAAAATGCCATTGTCTTTCTTCACAGAGTTGGAACAAGTAATCCTAAGATTTGATGGAGCAAGAAAAGACCTCGAATAGCCAGAGGAATGTTGAAAAAGAAAACCAAAGCTAGGGGCATCACAATGCCTGACTCAAGTTGTATTACAAAGCTGTGATCATCAAGACAGTATGGTACTGGCACAAAAACAGACACAGAGATCAATGGAACAGAATAGAGAACCCAGAAATGAACCCTCAACTCTATGGGCAACTCATCTTTGACAAAGCAGGAAAGAATATCCAATGGAAAAAAAACCAATTTCTTCAATAAATGGTTTTGAGAAAATTGAACAACCACATGCAGAAGAGTGAAACTTGACCATTCTCTTACCCCATACACAAAGATAAACTCAAAATGATGAAAGATCTAAATGTGAGACAAGAACCCATCAAAATCCTAGAGGAGAACACAGGCAACTCCCTTTTTGAACTTGGCCACAACAACTTCTTGAAAGACACATCTATGAAGGCAAGGGAAACAAAAGCAAAAACGAACTATTGGGGCTTAATCAAGATAAAAAGCTTCTGCACAGCAAAAGAAACAGTCAACAAAACTAAAAGACAACCTACAGAATGGGAGAAGATATTTGCAAATGACATATCAGATAAAGGGCTAGTATCCAAGATCTATAATGAACTTACAAACTCAACACCCAAAAAACAAACAATCCAGTCAAGAAATGGATAGAAGACATGGACAGACATTTCTCCAAAGAAGACCTGCACATGGCCACAAACACATGAAAAAATGCTCCACATCACTTGCCTTCAGGGAAATACAAATCAAAACAACAATGAGATATCACCTCACACCATCCAGAATGGTGAAAATTAACAAGACAGTAAACAACAAATGTTGGAGAGGATGTGGAGAAAGGGGAACCCTCTTGCACTGTTGGTGGGACTGTGAACTGGTACACCTACTCTGAAAAACTGTGTGGAGGTTCCGTAAGGAATTAAAAATAGAGCTATGCTACAACCAGGCAATTGCACAACTGGGTATTTACCCCAAAGATACAGATGTAGTGAAATGACAGGACACCTGCACCCCAATGTTCATAGCAGCAATGTCCACAATAGCCAAACCATGGAAGGAGCCATGATGTCCTTCTACAGATGAATGGATAAAGAGGATGTAGTATATATGGACAATAGAATATTAGCCATAAGAAAGGACAAATACCTACCATTTACATTGACGTGGATGGAACTGGAGGGTATTATGTTGAGTGAAATAAGTCAACCAGAGAAAGACAATTATCATATGGTTTCACTCATATGTGGAATATAAGAAAGAGTGAAAGGGACCATAAGGGAACTGAGTGGGAAAAGATTAGAGACAGAGACAAACCATGAGAGACTCCTAACTCTAGGAAACAAAAGGTTGCAGAAGGAGAGGTGGCTGGGGGATGGGGTAACTGGGTGACGGGCACTGAGGGCACTTGATGGGATGAGCACTGGGTGTTATACTATATCTTGGCAAATTGAATTTACGTAATTTTTTTAAAAAAGAAAAACTGCAAAAGAGAACATCAAGAGAATTAGAATACAAGTCACAGACCAGGAGAAAATGTTTGCAAAAGACACATCTGATAAAGGACTATTATCTAAAATACACAAAGAGCTCTGAAAATTCAACAGCAAGAAAGCATACATTCTGATTTTAAAATGGGCAAAGACCTTTACAAACTCATCACCAAAAAAGAAATATAGGTGACAAATAAACATGAAAAATGCTCTACATTGTATGTCACCAGAGAAATGCAAATTAAGACAACAATGAGCTATCGCTATACACCTATTAGAATAGCCAAAATCTGGAACACTACAACACCAAATACTGGTGAGAATGTGAAGTAACAGGAACTCTCATTCATTGCTGGTGGGAATGCAAAATGATACAGCCACTTTGGAAGACGTTTTGGCAGTTCATTACAAAACTAAACATACTCTTGCCTAACAATCCAGCAATCAAGCTCCTTGGTATTTACACAAAGCATTTGAAAACTTGTCCACACAAAAACCTGCACACAGATGTTTATAGCAGCTTTATTCATAATTGCCAAAACTTAGAAGCAGCCAAATGTCCTTCACTAGGTAAGTGGATAAATAAAGTATAATGTATCCAGACGATGTAATATTATTTAGCCCTAAAAATAAATTCACTATTAAGCCATGAGAATATATAGAGCAAACTTAAATGCATTTTACTGACTGAGAGAAGCCAATCTGATAAATCTCTGTAATGTATGATTTCAGCCACATGACATTCTGGAAGAGGCAAAACTGGAGACACTAAAAAAAATCAGTGGTTCCTAGGATTGGCAGTGGCAAGGAGTGATGAATAAGCAGAACACAGGGATTTTTAAAAAATATTTTATTTATTTATTCATGATAGACACAAAAATTGAAAGAGAGACAGAGACACAGGCAGAGGGAGAAGCAGGCTCCATGCAGGAAGCCTGACATGGGACTCGATCCCAGAGCCCTGAGATCATGCCCTGGGCTGAAGGCAGGTGCCCAACCGCTGAGCCACCTGAGCTGCCCAGAACACAAGGATTTTTAAGGCAGTGAAAATATTCTGTATAATATTATAAATGATGGATGTCATTATATATTTGTCCAAACCCATAAAATGCACAGTAACAAGAATGAATCCTAAGGTAAAGTAAGGATTCTGAGTGACTATGATGTGCCAGTGTAGATCCCTCCTTGGTAAAAAATAGACCATCCTGGTTAAGTGATGCTGATAAAGAGGGAGGCTCTGCACGTGTGGATCAGGAGATACAGGGGAAATCTGTGTACTTCTCTCAAAGTTTTGTTGTAAATCTAAACCTGCTCTAAAAAAATAAAGTCTTAGTAGACTTTAGTCTGACTAACTAAACAGTAGACTGTTAGTACAACAACAAAAACCCAATGTAGCGATAAACAAACAGTCCCACAGTTCTTCCTCCATACACGTTCATATACCAGAATTAGAGTTGATATCACACTGGTTATCAGCTTAGTGGGAAAACTTCCAGATTTTTACAATGTAGAGCATTTCTAAACATACAAATTGTCTCAGTAATGCAGAAAAAGGTGAAATATAATAGAAAATGCTAGAGTACATAGCATGTGGTAAGGATAAATATCATTACAAGGTTATATATATGTTTCAAGATATTTACATATATGTATACAAACAAAACTTTCTATGTACACACACACAGACACATACATACACACATATATAATGCAAGAATGTATCTGCTCTGTTACCATGCATTTAATACATTTATCCCTATGAATCATGGTCAAAAAGCCTAAATATCTTTGATCTAGAATAATTTTCATCAAAGTATGGTCCGGAATGCTTGGGTAAAACATACCTGGTCTCTAACTCAAACCTTTTAAAAAAGAGTTCAATTGAACAATGATTCAAAGTGTCCTCACCTAATTTGAAAAACTAACCCTTCTTATGGTGCTAATGAGGAAGGGCTATACTCCAGGACAATTAAATTAGAGTCCCAGAGGATTCTTACATGATTCCAATGGGCAGCCAAGATTGAGAACCCCTGGATTCTACGGAGGTCTTTGGAAACAGGTACTGAGAGTTCTATAAACAGTCTTTGTCTCCTTTCCACCTTTGGCGCGGGGGGGTGGGAGGCAGTCCTGGCTGAGACACTTACGCCCCAGCAAGGTGGCCATCAGAAAATGTCGTTGCTAACCTACCAGTTTCTTGTCCTTTGGGGGAGGTCAAGGCCAGGCCTCCACTTGGCTTGAATTCATTTTCAGAATTTTCTTTCTGTCACTTGGGGTATCTTTGCCTCTCATATTTCCCTAATAAACTCCTCACTTTAAAAAAAAAAAAAACTCTCTACTGAGAGTCAAGTAGAAAAGAGAGAGTAGCATTTATATGGGCCAATCATTTTACTCCTTCTATGCCAGTGGCTATCTTTATTCTCTATCAGAATAAAGCCCTGGAAGGCTTGTTAAAACAGATTTATGAACCCTTGTCCCCAGAGTTTCTGATTCAGTAGAGTTAAGTGGGGCCCAAGAATTTGCACGTCTAACTAATTCCCACATAATGCTGTTTCTGCTGGTCTGAGGATTACATTTTGAGAACCAATGATCTATGAAAAGGATCAGCCATATCCAGTCCAAATGGGTATTTTAAGACATGCTGCTTAAACATATTAAGCATAACCAAATGGGATTTATTCTAGGTATACTAAACTGATTCAACATTTAAAAATTAATATAATCTATCACACCAATTGGCTAAAGAAGAAAAATTATTTTTCTTGCAGATGCAGAAATATATTTGACAAAAATCAACATCCAGGGGCAGCCCAGGTTGCTCAGTGGTTTAGCGCTGCCTTTGGCCCAGGGTGTGATCTCACCTTCCCAGGATTGAGTCCCCCACCGGGCTTCCTGCATGGAGCCTGCTTCTCTCTCTGTGTCTCTCATGAATAAATAAATAAAATTTAAAACAAAATCAACATCCATATATGATTTAAAAAAACTTTCAGCAAACTTCTTAGTTATCCAGTTCTGTTTGCTGGATGAGAGGAGCCTAGGATCCTCCTACTATGCTGCTACCTTAGCCCTTCAATGAACTTCATAAGGCAGAAATTTAGGTTATTGATTTGAAATATTGTTTTCAATGCAGGTATTTATAGCTATAAATTTTCCTCCAAACATATTTGCTGCCCAAGAGTTTTTTGTGGATGTTTTTGTGTTTTCATTTTTACCTATCTCAATGTATTTTCTAATTTTCTTTGTGATTTCTTTGACTAGTTGGTTATTATGGAGTGTTTTCATTTCTACATATTTGTGAATTTCCCCAATTTTCTATTATTGATTTCTAATTTCATTCCCTTATTGTCAGAGAATATATTTTGTATGATTTTAATCCTTTTAAACTTATTAATACTTGTTTGGTGGCCTATGTTCCATGTGCACTTGAGAATATGTATTCTGGTGTTGGGTAGCATATTCTTTGATATCTGTTGGATTCAGTTGGTTTCTAGTGTTGTTAAGTCTTTCATTTTCTTTTTTTTTTTTTTTTTTTAAGTCTTTCATTTTCTTGCTGGTCATTCTATCCATCACCAAAGTGGGTTATTGGAGTTTCCAACTCTCATTGTTGATTTGCTTATTTCTTCCATCAATTCCATCAGTTTTTACTTCATGTATTTTGGGAGTTCTGTTGTTAGATACATATATTTATGGTTATTATTATTATATCTTCCCGATAGATTGACCCTTTTATCATTACATTATGTCCTTCTTTTTCTCTAGTAACAATTTTATCTTAAAGTCTACTTTTAAAGACTTTTCTTTTGAATATATTTTACTTTTTAACTATTTTTGCCTTAACGTCTATTTTACACGATATTAATATAGCCACTCCAGCTGTCTTGCTCACTATTGCATGGAAAATCCAGTTCCATCCTTTTACTTTCAACCTATCTGTCTTTGAATCTAAAATACGTCTCTTGTATGCAGAATCTATTTTGATTATATTTTTTAAAAGTCAATTCTGCCAATTTCTGCCTTTTAATTGGAGAATTTAATCCACCATTTACACCTAACATAATTATTGATAAAGTATTATTTGTCATTTTTCTGCTTTTTATGTCTTATGCTTTTCTGTTATTCCTTAGTTTCTCCATTACTGCTTATTTTGTGTTAAATATATTATATATATATTATATTATATTGTAGCATTTTAATTCACTTGTCATTTTTGTTCCAATATTCTTTTGAGTAAGGTTTTAGTTGTTATCCTGGGGATTATTAATAACATCCTAACTCATTATAATCTAGTTTAGATTAAAATCAACTTAACTTTAATAGTACATAAAACTTTTATCCTACATAGCAACATTTTCCCCCTGCTTTATTTTGTTATTGTCATAAACTCTATTTTTCTAGACTTTGTGTCCACCAAATTAAATTTATATGTATTGTGCTATGATTTGTCTTTTGTCATATGGGGAAACAAAAAGGAATTACAACAAATAGAGCATGTATGTCATCTTTTAGATTTACCTATATAGTTGCCTTTACAAGTGTTCTTTATTTCATCATATGACTTCTAAGGACAGGCATACTTTGGACATATTGTGGGTTTGGCTCCAGACTATTACAATATCACAATAGAGTCAAAGGAATTTTTTTGTTTTACCAGTATATATAAAGTTATGTTTATACTATAATGTAGTCTATGAAGTGTGCAATAGCATTATGTCTAAAAAAAACCAAAGAATGTATCTTAATTTAAAAATACTTTATGGCTAAAAAATGCTAGCCATCATCTGAGCTTTCAGTGAGTCATAACTGCTGATAACAGATCACTATAACAAATACAATGATGAAAAAGTTAAAAATATTGTGAGAATTACCAAAACATGATTTGGAGACATGAAGTGAGCAAATGCTATTGGAAAAAATGGTGCCAATAGACTTGCTCAACACAGGATTGTTACAAACCTTCAATTTCTAAAAAATGCAATATCTGCAAAGTACAATAAAACAGAAGGCAATAAAAGAAGGTATTCGTGTACTGCCTACTGTCTTTTCTCTTCATTCCAAAGCACTCCCTGTAACATTTCTCATACTGTAAATCTGCTAGTGACAAAATCTCTCCGTTTTTGTTTATCTGGGAATCTCTTAATTTTTCCTACTTTTTTGAATGATATTTTTTCTACAAATAGCAATCTTGGTTTATAATTTCTTTCAGCACTTTGAATATGTCATTACACTGTTTTTCTGGCATCCGTGCTTTTTGATGACTAATCAGCTGTTAATCTTATTGAGGATTACTTTTATATGGTAAGTTGGTTTTCCCTTTTGCTCCTTTCAAGATTCTCTTTTTTTCCCCCAGTTTTCAATAGTGTGATTATTATGTTTTGCAGTACAGGTCTTTTCGGGTTTATCTTACTTGGAATTCAATGTCTTTTTGGGTGTGCAGATTAATACTTCCAATCAATTTTTTGAAGTTTTTGGCCATTTTTTATTCAGATATGTTTCTACTTTTCCCTCTTTTTCCTCCCTTCCAAGAGCTCCCATTATGTATGTTTACTATGCTTCACAATGTCCCATAGTTCTTTGACGCTTGGCTAATTTTTCTTTATTCTCTTTTATTTCTGTTCCTCAGACTTGATAATCTCAATTGACCTATCTTTGGGCTCTCTAATTCTTTCTTCTGCCTACTCAAAACTACCATTGAGCCCCTAATCAATTTTTCATTTCATTTTATTTTTTTAAGATTTTATTTATTTATTTGAGAGAGAGAGCACAAGCTGGGTGGGGGAGGCAGAGGGAAAGGGAGAAGTAGACTTCTACTGAGCAAGCAGCTTGATGCGAGGCTCAAGCCCAGGGCCCTGGGATCACAACCTGAGCCAAAGGCAGATCAACCAACTGAGCCACCCAAGTAACCCCCAATTTTTCATTTTAGATGTAATTTTAAATTCCAGAATCTGTATTTGGTTTCTTTTTATTATTTCTATTTCCTTATTGATATTCTTTAGCTGCTGAGACTTGTCCTTATATTTTCTTTTAGTTCTTTAGGCTTGTTTTCCTTTAGCTCTTTATTTTTTAAGGATTTTATTTATTTATTCATGAGAGACACAGAGAGAAGGCAGAGCCATAGGCAGAGGGAGAAGCAGGCTCCCTGCAAGGAGCCCGATGTGGGACTCAATCCCTGATCCCGGGGTCATGCTCTGAGCCAAAGGGAGACAGACGCTCAACCGCTAAGCCACTGAGCCACCCAGGCATCCCTCCTTTAGCTCTTTAAACATATTTAAAATAGCTGCTCTAAACTCTGCCTAGTAAGTCCAATATTTGGATTTCCTCAGTGATAGTTTTTATTAATTGCTTATTTTCTTGTGTATGGGTCATCCTTTCTTGTTTGTTCACATATCTTCTAATTATATTTTTGAAAGATATACATTTCCAATAGTATAATGGGGGCAACTCTGCAAATCTCCTGACCAGGATTTATTGCTGCTGCTTTTTAGTAGTTGTTTGTTTAGTGACTTTTCTGAACTAATTTTGTAGTCTGTATCTTAATCATGTGTGGTCACTGAAAGTCTCTACTTGGTTAGCTTAGTAGTCAGCTAATGATTGGATAGCATTTTCCTTAGATGTCTAGAACCAATAAGTCTCTTAATCTTTGCCTGGGGGCTGTGTGTGTGTGTGTGTGTGTGTGTGTGTGTGTACATATGTTTGTGACATAGAGAGTTGGGGGATGCCTTCAACATTCTACCCAGTAGTTTATAATTCCATTTTAGCCTTCAATTCCTGCTTGTGCAGACTCTCAAGTTCAGTCAGAGATGAGAGACTACAGCTTTCTTTGTCTTTCATGAGCATGTTAATAGCTCTATGTATGTTTTTGACCTTCTAAATACTCAAAAATATATTGGTGCTTTTCAAAGTCTCTGTGGATATCTCATTCCTCAGCTTTTTATTTTCAGTTCCCTGGCTAGTTTATTGTTTGCCTCAATTGCTATCTGTCACTTCAGGCAGATGTGATGTTCAAACATTTGAGAAATTCCCCTCCATCACCCAGGGAGAAATGTTTATCACTAGGAGAGTTTAAGTGAGCTCAAAAAAGGACAAGCCTTTCAAGTAGTGCCTTCCAGAGAATGACTTGGTAATGATTAGTATTTGGGGGTAAAGTTCTAAAAGATCTTCAGCCCTCCTCTACTTTCTCCAGGACTGAGAATGGAGGTTATTTTTCAACACTGTTGTGGAGCTGGGGAGAAGTGGATGCAACTAGGATTAGTTAAAATGCCACAAATCTTGCTTTTCTTATGATGCAGGTGGGTTTCCTGACTAAACACTTCCCTATGTTGCTACAAGCCTTTGGTTAGTCTCCAGAGTACTAAAAAGTTGATTTTGATAATTCTTATTGCTTTTATGAAGGACCAAAATCTCAGAGTTCCTCACTCTGACATTTTCACTGATTCCTCTCTTATTTTTTTTTGACAACTCATCTTGTAATGGAAAATCATCCATTTTTAAAGAAACAGTGACAAGGTTACTTTTCTGAACTTTTTATGTTTGTTTTGTTAATCCAACTGTGGCTAAAATGACATTATTAATGAATCTACTTTTGAAGCCAAATATGATACACTCTATTATTATTTCTCTAGACATTCTCACTGAAAAAGAAACAAAATTTAAAAATCAAATTTATGTCTGAATCAACATTTTCAGGATCATAGTTACAAAAAATTATAAATGCACACAATGTTTTAAAGATGATAAATTATATAGAAGCAAGAAAAAAGAAAAAAGCAATTTCTGCCTAGAAGAGTTTAGATTCTATATAATGCTGAGATTGCAACACATAAACTATTCCAAGTTAAAATTAAGACTGACACAGCAATGAACCAAATTCTATTTCATCTTTCTTTGAAGATGCTATAAGTTTAAAATAAAGTGTCAACTTGCCTTAACTTGGACTTCTTTGTTACTTTAAAGAGTTAACCTGAAACATACTAGTTCTATCATTTGGAACTGAGTTTTGAGCTACTTCCAAATTGTATACATTCTTCCTAAAGGAAATGACAAAAAAAAAAGAAAATTAAAAAAAAGAAAATTTTACCTGCAATAGATCAATAATGAAACTAATTAAAATGTGGGTAATTTTAAATGCAAACAATCTGTGAATTTCTCACACAAGTTTGTATAATGGCATAATCATTAACAGATCTGAAGTGGGATATGGATTTGACTTCAAAACCTTTATAAATTTTCTGTCAGAATTTGAAAGTGTGTGTGTGTTAAAAAATCAGCTGCCTTATTTGATTTTTGAGTATGTCTTGTATTAACAGTAAAGGAAGAATTTGCCTAAAATTGATCAGATTAGTGGCATGTGGGTAGGATTCTGGCAGCATATCAAATATTCACATGAAAAATAAATGCAAACCCTGGAGCAAAACATGCCTCCTTGCATGGAGGACTTGGCCACATGTTATAGCTGGAACCTGTGTAGAGGCAAATGTGTAGGATGCACTACATTTCCATTCTCTGTCCTTTCAGCACCCTCCAAAACATGATTCTTTCTGTGCAAAATGGTGATACAAATTTTGTTGCCAATATCTAGATTTCAGATGAAAATAGAAGCTCTGAGGACAATTCCTGAGTCCTTTATCCTTAGATTTCAGAGGCAGATAGTGCCTTCAGATATTAGTTCGAGGTCTAGAATTTTTATTCTAGTTTGTTCTGTAAATGGGTGTTTTACTTTACTTTATGATGATTAAAAAAACAAAATGTACAGAGTCCCCTTGCATGCAAAGCAAGTCATCAAGTCATCATTCAGTGAGTTAACATTCACAGCCGTAGTCCTCCAGACACTTCAAGTATGAAGTAGACAGCATTGCCATGGTTACGCATAAAAGAAAGCTGCACAAAGCAAGCCCATTGCACAGCGTTATTCACATACTGTGGGTAGTGCAAGAGGCAATTGGGAGGCTGTATGTTTAGAGGATGTGGGAATATGAAAACCTGCCCTGTCATGGAACAGTCAGTCATGGCTCTCTAACTCATTATATAAGGGCTGATGTGGTCTCATTCCTTAATGGTTCAAGACATAATTAAGCTGAATTCTGACAATACAGAGACTCAGAATTAGTCATTTATTCAAGAATCAAATATTAATTGAGTACTCACCATGTGCCAGGAATGGTTTAGGGAGAAACCAGGGACATCAAGGAAACAAAGCTACAAAGCACTTCCTTCCCAGTGAAGACTACATTTAGAAGTTCTCTTCATGGGGGCATCTGGGTGGCTCAGTCAGTTGAGCATCCACCTCTTGGTTGCAGCTCAGGTCATGATCTCAGGGTTCTGAGATGGAGCCCCTTCAGGCTCCCTACTCTCTCTCTCCTCTGCCCCTCCCCCTGCTAGTGCACACACACACTCTCTCTCTCTCTCAAATAAATGTCTTTTTTAAAAAAGAAGTTCTCTGGGGGATCCCGGGGTGGCTCAGTGGTTTAGCGCCTGCCTTTGGCCCAGGGCGTGATCCTGGAGTCCCCCGATCGAGTCCCCCATTGGGCTCTCTGCATGGAGCCTGCTTCTCCCTTTGCCTGGGTCTCTGCCTCTCTTTCTCTCTCTCTCATGAATAAATAAATAAAATCTCAAAAAAAAAATGAAGTTCTCTTTACAGCACCAAGAAGCAGTGTTTCTTAGGTAAAATTTGTAACTGAAGAATAGTGAAAAACACTTATTAATATATACTAATATGTTGCTTCTCTGTTATGCTTATGATGCTGGGCCTTAAAGAATTCATAGCATCTAGATAGATGACAGGGAAAATCATGATGAAAGGAATAGCATGAGTAAAGGCACAGAGGCAGAACTAAATAGAAAACAGTGAGAAATTCAGATTTTTAAAAAAGATTTTATTTATTTATTCATGAGAGACACAGAGAGATAGAGAGGCAGAGACACAGGCAGAGGGAGAAGCAGGCTCCATGCAGAGAGCCCGATGTGGGACTCGATCCCGGGACTCCAGGATCATGCCCTGAGCTGAAGGCAGATGCCCAACCACTGAACCACCCAGGCATCCCTAGACTTTTTTTTAAACAAAATAACTTGAAGGTCTCAGTTATGTGATACAGAAATGGGGTGCTTTCTGTATAAATTTAATTTTTTAAAAAATTATTTATTTATTTATTTATTTATTTATTTATTTATTTATTTATGATAGTCACAGAGAGAGAGAAAGAGAGGCAGAGACACAGGCAGAGGGAGAAGCAGGCTCCATGCACCGGGAGCCTGATGTGAGACTCGATCCCGGGTCTCCAGGATTGCACCCTGGGCCAAAGGCAGGCGCTAAACCACTGCGCCACCCAGGGATCCCTAAATTTAATTTTTTAATGAAAAATAAAATGCAAATATAAATTGTTCCATTTTACCAGTAGACTTCTTTTCTAGAAATGTAGTATAACGTTTTGATCAAATAAGACATTATATATAGAAACATTTTGAAAATTTTTAAGTTCTCTGACAAATGCATTATTTATTCTTATTTTCCTTACCTACTCCATCAGAGGAAGCAAAAATGAGAGTGAGAAGAAAACTGATATGTCAGTCATTATTTGGCTATATCTTCTTGAGACTGCAATAATTTCCTAATTTTTTCTCTTTTCTTTCCCTTTCTTTTCTTTTCATTTATTCATTAATTCAATAGGTATTTGACGAACACTTCCTTTTTATCAGGTACTGTTATCTCTGCTAAACATATATCAGTAAAGAGAGCAGACAAAAATTCTTGTACTCGAGCAGTTTACATTATAGTGGGGGGAGAGAAATAGTTTATTAGTTGATGATACGTGCCAAGGAGACAAATTAAGTAGGGAAGAGAGCAGGAAGTATAAATGTAGGGTAGAGGAGAGAAGTTATAGAGATGACCTCATTGAAAAGGTGATAGTGGGCATCCCGGGTGGCTCAGCGGTTTAGCGCCACCTTCAGCCCAGGGCGTAATCCTGGAGACCTGGGATCGAGTCCCACGTTGGGCATCCCTGCATGGAGCCTGCTTCTCCCTCTGCCTGTGTCTGTGCCTCTCTCTGCATCTCTCTGTGCCTGTCATGGATAAATAAATAAAATATTTTTTTAAAAAAGAGAAAAAGTGATAGTTTAACCAAAACTTGAAGGAGTGATTCATTTAGATATCTGAAACAAGAGTGTTCTAAGCAGAGGGAAAAGCCAGTGCAAAGGCCCCAGGACAAGTTTATGCCAAGATATTTAAGGAGTGGCAAATCAGCCAATGTAGTAAGAGTAGAAGCAAGGAGGGTGAGAGAAGTCAGAAAGGTGTGTGCGTATGTGTGTGCACTATGTGTTGGGGAAAGGGGGTGCAGATGGTATAAGGCCTGGTAAGCCTTTACGCTGAGTGAGGTGGGAAGCCATTGTTCATTTTGGCTTTGACATGGGTCTATTTAATAATGCAATCCACAAAAAGATTTGCAGGTTTGATTTTATTTATTTATTTATTTAGATTTTATTTATTTATTCATGAGAGACACAGACAGAGAGGAAGAGCCACCCAGAGTTAGGAGTCTCTCATGGCTTGTCTTCCTCTCTAATTTTTCCCCACTCGTTTCCCTCCTTTTCCTTATAGTCCCTTTCACTATTTCTTACACTCCACATATGAGTGAAACCATATGATGATTGTCCTTCTCTACTCAGCATAAGATTTGCAGGTTTTGTTTTTTTTTTTAATTTTTATTTATTTATGATAGGCACACAGTGAGAGAGAGAGAGAGGCAGAGACACAGGCAGAGGGAGAAGCAGGCTCCATGCACCGGGAGCCTGATGTGGGATTCGATCCCGGGTCTCCAGGATCGCGCCCTGGGCCAAAGGCAGGCGCCAAACCGCTGCACCACCCAGGGATCCCAGATTCCCAATCTATAACTTTGTGAAACTCTATCCATCTTTCAACTCTACCAAAGATAAGATATTGTGTGATACATAGTCACATCCCATTGTCTTTAGCCCTTCCAAATGTGAGAGGATGTAGGAAGAGACCATAAACATGGTTCTTCCCCAGAGGTTTCCACAAATTTATTCATTCCCCTTTAGCTTCCTGCTCCACTTCTAGTCTGGTGATCTAAGAGGCTTGCCTCTCTCCCATAGCAGCTCCACAAAAGCTAGAGGTTTGTCTGTCTTGTTCAACAAAGGTATTCCAGAGCCTAAAAGAGTCCTTGACCAGAGCATTTTGTATGAATTTATAAAACAAAGGGCTAGATGCTCAAACATAATAGCTCAGAATGCCTTATCTGGGGAATTCATTTTAATATACGTTCAGGATACCTTCTTCAGGCCAAATAAAATGATTCCATCAAACAGTGGTTGTATTAGGATTCTCCAGAGAAATTAGTATGTATAATAAATCATATATATATAAACAATAACAACAATAGTGTGTACACACACACAAATGTATAATAGTGTTTATAATATGTAAAACAAATATTGTTTATATATTTAAAACAAATAGTATGTGTGTGGATATAGATATAGATATAGATATATAGATATAGATGTTGACTGGCAAGTCCTAAGATCTGCATTTAGCAAGCTAGAGACCCAGGAGAGCTGAAGGTATAAATTCCAGTCTCTCCATGTCTGAAAGCAGGAGAAGACTAGAGTCCCAGAGCAGAGGCAATCAGACAGAAAGAGTGAATTATCTTTTATTCATCCTTTTTGTTTTACTCAGGCCTTTAATTGATTGGGTGAGACCCATTGACATTAAGGAGGGCAATCTGCTTTACTTAGCCTACCAATTCAAATGTTAATATCCCTTAGAAACATCTTCACAAACACACCCAGAATAAGGTGTAACCAAAAATCTGGGCACTCTATGTGTATAAAATTAACCATCACAATGTATACAAAGGATGGGGAAGTGGGAAGTGATGTGCCCTGGGTGCAAGCCTAAGGGGATGTTATCTGCAGAGAATATAAAAGCAATAAAACCAACTGAAAGCAATCTTCTTTTCATTAGTACCATCTACCAGCAATTCTAAACAATATCAGTGATAACATAATTCTCCCTCTCCCAATCTTCTGTTTGTCTAAATTTGGAATGATTACTGTAATTATTGGTGAGATTTTTTTATTGTGGTAAAATATACAGAAAATAAAACGTATTATCTTAACCATTTTTAAATGTACAGTTAGAGGAGTTAAGTACATTTTGACTTAGTTCCTTTTGCATATATTCTGTAGATATTTTTTTGCTGTTACCATGGGGATTACACATAATTTTGTCATATAGAGAAGTGGGATGTTAAAAATTATCCACTCTGGGTGTCAAATATGCTAGCTATGCCACTGATATTAATACTGGAGCAAAAACATTCAACAGTGAGGTAACCATTTAGAAAATGACATTCTCACTCAATACTCATATTCATTCCTAGAGGAATCCTCATCCTCTTGAATGTTAAAATGCAGGGGCACCTGAGTGGCTCAGTGGTTGAGCATCTGCCTTTGGCTCAGGTCGCGATCCTCCTTCCTGGGATGGAATCTCGCTTCAGGCTCCCCGCAGGGAGCCTGCTTCTCCCTCTGCCTAGGTCTCTGCCTCTCTCTGTGTGTCTCTCATGAATAAATAAATAAAATCTGTGTATGAAAAAAGAATGTTAAAATACAGACCTTCTTGCCTTGAGATTGTGGCAGAAGTTCTCAAACTGTGTCAAATTCTAAAACAAGTGCCAGATAATCTATGAAGGACTTGCAGAAGAGGTGGCAAAAACCTGGCTTCCTCCCCTTAAGTCATCACATGCACAGAGCATACGAGATTAGTAGTGAGAAATTGTGTTGATGGAGAATTTTTTTTTGGAGAAGGATTCATTGAGGTACTGTTATGTTTCTCCCCCCACCCCCTTCCTCATTTGGGTGGTTTAAGAAAACCACCTGGATAGCTGTGCCTTCTGGACTTTGTAGGCTGCAGGGATTGGAATAGAATTGGGCTTCCCTGAGGGCAAAGCAAGAAGAGAGGCTACTATAGAGTGAGCTGGTGGCAAGGGCTGGAGGTGCAATGATATCAGATTTCTTGAGAATCTGGTCTCGTCCTCAATTATATTAGACTCAATGCCCTCTTTTCACAATAAATATTTTATAATGCTCCTCTTTAATATTCTGAAATGAAATTTATAAATAATACAAGTGAACTACACACATGATTTAAAAAATAAAGAAGTAGAATGCTGTAACTGTAATAAAAAGAAGAAACAAAAAAAGAAAAGCACTTTATTTTTTTTTAAGATTTCATCTATTTATTTGACAGAGAGAGGGAGAGAAAGCATAAGCAGGGGGAGTGGCAGGCAGAGGGAGAGGGAGAAGCAGACTCCCCACTGAGCAGAGAGCCTGGACGCTGGGATCATGACCTGAGCCAAAGGCAGACGATTAATCTACTGAGCCACCCGGGAGCCCCCAGAGAAGCACTTTGCAATAAAATAATACACATTTCAATATATAAATGCTTTGGTATGACTATACCATATATAATGACACCATAAATCAAATGCTTACAACTACTTGTAATGCATCTGGATTGAAGTGAAGTAACAGTATTCAATTGAGTATAATTAATGTTTCTTCTTTATATTTAACCATTCAAAATGAGGTCTAAGTAAGTGTATTCATATATGTGAATATGTGAAAGTCTGATATGAGTGTGTTGTATTGGTTATTTATATACCACACATGGTATGTCTGTTAGTAAAATGATTTTCTGAAATGGTGAACAATTCTTTGTAAATTTCAGAACAGAACAAAATCCAGTAGTCCTTTGATTTCTTCAGTGTTTACAATTTTGGGAAATGTAGTGGATAGTAAACTCATGCAAAAAATACTTTTACTTATGTTTCCCATGTAAATGAATATCCCAAAGGATATTCAAAACCCATCCATGCAGTACTGAGGACAAGTGTTCACTTACTGGCAGAAACCCTAGTCTCTCTGGCCTTTATCTAGCCAAATGCCATTCAAATCTCACCCCCCACCAATAAACATCCAGAAGTACCCCATGAATTTCCAGTGCCCCCCACTGAGAAGTGCCTCATCTGTTGAGAAACAGAGCTTTAAATTTTACTGGATCTTTTCATATCTGAAAAACATTAAATAAGCTATGGGATCTGTCCAGGATTTCATTCAGGGCTGAGGAAGAAACAATTTGACAAAAAAAGCAATAGTAAGAAAGAAAAAAACTTGATTTCTATGCATACACTATATAGTTTAGTTGGTTCAATGAAAATTTGTATTAACAACAATGCTTGGGGATCCCTGAGTCGCTCAGCAGTTTAGCACCTGCCTTTGGCCCAGGACGTGATCCTGGAGTCCCGGCATCGAGTCCCATGTCAGGCTCCCTGCATGGAGCCTGCTTCTCTCTCTGCCTGTGTCTCTGCCTCTGTGTGTGTGTGTGTGTGTGTGTGTGTGTGTGTGTGTGCGTGTGTCATGAATAAATAAATAAAATCTTCAAAAAAATAATGCTGGCAGTACAAGAATATGGTCAGTAAACAGCAGGTACAAGGACTCAGAGGTAGAAATAAGCTCACCACGTTTAAGGACTAGTAAGATGCTTAGAATGACTAGGGCTATAATGGTAGGAATGTAGAAAGCAAGGGGAAGAGTAAAAGAATTAAAATAAAAGAGCAACTACATCACATGAATCCTTGTAAGCCTTGGAAAGGAGTTTCAATTTTATTTGAAATACAGTGGAAGGCAGAAATGTCACACAAACTGATTTGTGTCTGTAAAAGAGTATCTAAGTATACTGATCTGAGGAGTATAGGTTGTAAGAGACGAAGAATGGCTACAGAGTGAACATTTAAAAGGCCATTTCACTCTTTCAGGCAAGGGTTGGGGCTAGAATAGAAGCAGTCAGATGAAAATACTAAAGTAGGTCTCAGAGGTCTCAGTGATTGTACTTGCTGATGGATGACTGTAAATGGTATGGAGAGCGAAGCCATAATGGCCTTGACCCACTGTGGAGATAATGATACCCTTGACTGAGATGAGGGACACACTTGAGAACAGAATTTGATAGGTCATTAAAAAGACAACCATTTTTTCCCCTTCCATCAAAATATGTCTTGTTAGGAGAAAGACAAATGTGTTAAGTAGATAGTTAAGGACACGTAATTAGAAAATAGTCTTCTCAGGGGCACCTGAGTGACTCAGTCAGTTAAGCATCTAACTCTTGACTTCGCTTCAGGTCATGATCTCAAGGTCGTGAGATCAATCAAGCCCCATGTCGGGCTCTGCACTGGGCATGAAGCCTGCTTAAGATTTTCTCTCTCCCTCTCCCTCTGCCTCTCCTCCCCACTCAAAATAGAAAATAGCCATCTCAGAATCTTGACCATCACTGTCACTGATTAACATCCTTCAGCATAAACTGGCCTGAATCTAGCTTTCAGTAATTTCCATCTGAAGCTCAAATCTAAACTTTGCCTCTCCCTTATTCTTAAGCAAGGATTTCAATGTAATTTCTTTTTTTAAATTTTTTTTTATAATTTTTTATTTATTTTTTAATGATAGTCACAGAGAGAGAGAGTCAGAGACACAGGCGGAGGGAGAAGCAGGCTCCATGCACCGGGAGCCCGATGTGGGATTCGATCCCGGGTCTCCAGGATCGTGCCCTGGGCCAAAGGCAGGCGCCAAACCGCTGCGCCACCCAGGGATCCCTCAATGTAATTTCTTTATCCATAAAACTTTCATAAGGATAACTAATTCCACAAAATATTACAAGAATTAATTATTGAATGATTACACAATCATTAGCAAATATTAAAACTGATATTTCAAGAGCTGCTATTAAAATGGAAAACATATTTCTTGGTATCTCTGGATTCAGAATGAGAGAATCAATGATTATGTCATGCTCATTCTCAGTAAGTCTGGGGAACAATTGTAGAACTCTGTGTGCCAGACACAGGTGTTGGGGGGGGGTCAGATATATGGGTAGGCATGAAGATGAGCCAGATGGGCATGTTTCCTCTCCCAAACAAGCCCCTGACTCATTGTCCATACTTGGAAACGAACTGAAAGTAACCTGAATTAGCACTAAATTTAGACCATAGTTGAGGTGAGCAAAAGAGTCAAAATATTGTGTCTGTTGAAATTGTTGCAGCTTTTTCAAGATGCCATTCTTTCTGGCAGAGTCCAGATACCATTGCTTGAAAGTGACTCTGATGAGGCTCCTTAACATGCCAGTGTGGAGGGTGTCCTTTTCCGTGTTGCTAGAGCAAACACACACATTAGCTCAAGTTCTGCAGGGCAAAGTTGAATAAGGTAAAGACAGGTCCAAATCACAGGATAGGGTTACATCTTGGCAGGTGGCAAAGGAAAAGGCACAGCTTGAAGGCAGTTGAGGTTCAACATTGGGAAAGTGGGTAATGATGGGTAGGAGGAACAAGCAGAAATGGAAAGGAGAGGGCCAGAGATCATGTCACTCATTACACTGTTTTTCCTACGGCTGACTGTTAGTGAAGTTGGCAGTGTAGAGGTTAACTTGGGAGAAACAGAGTTTTGTCATGAGACTCCATAAGGTACTAGAGCAGTGAGAAGGTTTTCCTCCTCCCTCCTTCCTTACCACTACATAATCAGCCACCTCTTACTTCCCTCTGTCTACTTCTCTCAGCAGCGGAGCTGGAGTAACCCAAAATAATCAAGGTAAACCATCCACTGGTGATGCCCGCTGATTGAAAGCTTCCCTGGTGAACCATTTGGCCTTTGCACCATACCTAGTCACCCCAAGAATTTTGAGCCTCATAAATTCCTTTGGTAAACCTATTTCCTTTTGTTTAACTGAGAGCAATAAGGGGAGAAAGCAGAGACCTTATCAGGGGCTGCAATCTATTCTTAACCTCTCTTGCAAGACAGCTTGCTTGGGCTGAGAAGACAGGCAGCGTCTGTTCTGAGCTGTTACTCATAAGTATTGGGTTTGGTTGAAGAGATAGCCATGTGGAAAGGGGGAGTAGATTACCTAAAGAAGTAAGTTTTCTTGTAATATTTCTGAATTACTTCTTCAGCTGTATGAGAAATTAACAGCATGCTGGGTTTGTACAGATTGTTAGAATCCTGGTATGGCTGACATAGATCATTCGAGTATTTGCCTCTGATCAAAGTTGATACTGGGCTTGGACATTTTTGCAGGATATTGGGCTACAGTGGGCCCCTTTGGTCCTGAAAACCAAATGGATATTTTTGTATCCTTGGGAGCATGCACGAATCTGTTTAATCGAGCCCAGTGATTGTCAGTGTTATATGGGCATAGGGTTCAGTCAGCTTCACACAACTGAACACAGAACCTGTGTCCTAGACAAGTATGGGAGTGGACTGCTAATGTTCTCTGTCTTATGTCATTGCCTCTATCCTCCTCGCGCACACAGGCTCCCTCATACATACTCAGTCCTTGGCCTCAAGCCCTGCTACATCTTCCCCCTCTTCATTCTCAGAGCTGTGGACAGGATCCTACCTGGATCTCCCCTGGCTCCCTCTGACAATCTCAGTGCAATCCTGGTTGATCTTGCTGCCTCTGGCCTCCCCTCAAAAAGCCCTAGTACTGTTCACTATCTGCTTACTGCGTGCTCACTGCATGTCAGGCATCAACTCAAGCACGTTGCCGGGCATTATTTCATTACTTTCAAAACAACGGTATAATGATCATCGATTTACAGATGGCAAAACTGAGGCCCAGAGAACTTAGGAGACATGTCCTAGGAGACAGGTCTTTTAGAAGTAGATTTTTCTTTACCATGTGGAATGCTAAACTTTTATCACTTTCATCTATATATTTAATTTAGGATTACCTAATCCCCAATTGTGAGTTCGTAACCATCACAAGTTCTTCAGTCCATCTGTCACGCTGACTACAGAATTATCTTTGTAAAACACAGCTAGTACTAAGCGATTCAGCTCCTCAAAGCCTTCAGCCATCCACCCAGTACTATGCCTTTAAGACAAATCCAACCACTTGCCTCAGGTAGTCAGACTGTTTACATGAAAAGGATGGGATTTCACAACTGCGTTTGGCTCTAGTTTCTTATTCCATTTCAGCTCTGCCTAAGTCCCAACCTGTGGGATGTTTTTCTTCTGCTTTTGGTCTCCCTCTTCTCTGCTTGGACTTGACCATAAAGGTCAATTTTCTCAGATTTGACCCTTGACCTCCTTTACGTAATCATACTTTACCCTTTCTTGGTCTTGTTTTTTTTTTTTTTTTTTTTTTTTTTTTAAGCAAATGGCCCCTTGGCCTTGTGCAGGTTTCCGGGATTCCCCGCTGATACTTGTTCCTTCCGTGTTCCACTATGCCCAGCTGCTACCGTTCAACCCCGGAGACTGAGACAAGTGCTTAATAGTCTGCCTTTCCAGTTTCACTGCCTATTTCTTCCTTAGGGTTTATGAGCCCTTTAAAATGATTTTTTAAAGATTTTATTTATTCATCAGAGACACAGAAGTAGAGGCAGAGACACAGGCAGAGGGAGGAGCAGGCTCCCTGGGGGGAGCCCCATGTGAGACTCGATCCCAGGCCCGGGATCAGGATCATGCCCTGAGCCTAAGACAGATGCTCAACCACTGAGCACCCAGGCATCCCTAAAATGATTTTTAAAAATCAATTTTGGAGAATTCTCAGCCATTATATCTTCAATATTGCTCCCATGGTGTTATTTCTTTTTATTCCTGGGGCTCAAAGTAAACGTAAACAAGGTCTTCTCACTGAGTCCTCTGTGTCATTTATTCTCACTTCTGTTTTTCCCATCTTCTGGATATTTCATTTGATCTATTTTCTTTTTTTTTTTTTGATCTATTTTCTAGTTTACTAAATCTCTGTTCATCTGTATCCAATCTGCTGTTAAATCTGCCTACCAAGTTCTTGATTTTTTTCTTATTTCTAACTTCTAGAATTTCTATTCTTTTTTTTTTTTTTTTAGAATTTCTATTCTTAATCATGCCTCTTGTTTGTAGCAAACACAATTATTCTAAGTTGTTGACTGACAACCCCAATAATGGAGTCTCTGCATGGATATACTTACTGTCTATTGTTTCTCTTGCTTTTTAAAGATGTATCTTGTCTACTTTGGTCCCTGATTTGTGTGCGCGCGCGTGTGTGTGCGTGTGTGCACGCGCACCTGTGCACTGGATGTTGCCTTTGTAAAATTGCTGGAACAAGGTTTTTGATGCCTAAATTAATATTCTCTTCTTCCAGAGGGGATTTATATTTAATTCCATTACGTGTTTGTGGTACTAGCAATAGGGATCATTTCAATCCAAGTGCAGAAACTGCAATAATGGTTCAAAGCTGAGCTGGAGTCTTAATGATGAGCATTTCCTTCAGGTTCATTAAGTACATGCTTTCAGAATCCCACCCCTAAGTGTGAATCTCTCATCCCACCCTTGGCAGTTTCAGGATTCCAATCCCTATCTACCCAGCCCTACAAAGCTGTTAAATATGCTACTTAATATCTCAATTACTTAGTATCCTTCTCTGAAATGGGAAAACAGCCCCAGAGAATACAAGGTCCAAGTGGTCTTAAATTCTGGGATCTCTATCTTTGCTTTATTCTGGCTTTGTAATTTTTTGATCTCTGTTTAGTTTTCTGACATCTTTATGGAAATGAGATGGTTTTTGTATTTTGTCCAGCTATTACAGTTGTGATCAATGGAAGGGTTGCTCTGACTCCTCCAGTCTCTGTTTACCTGAATTGGCAATGGCATTGTATCATTCTATGACCTACTGGCTTTTATTCATAGAGAATTTGATAGATATCTCTCACACTCTAAAAATTTACAGTGCAAACTATAAACCACTGACACCTCTATCATTTGAAGGATACAATTAAGCCCATATTGAAATAATATATACAAGTAAATGAATATATATACAAACGACTTACAGTGCAACATGCTTTCCACTAACCTCCATTTTGCTCTTAGTATGGGCCTCCTTTTCCCTGGTTATATTAAACCTTATCTTACACCTTTGGATAGTGAAATACTATTTTGCAACCCAAGTGTTGGTTACTGGTAACCAATTGTCTACAGTATTTATTTATAGTTTTTTAAAGATTTATTTATTTATTCATGAGAGACAGAGAGAGGTAGAGACATCGGCAGAGGAAGAAGCAGGCTCCTCTCAGGGAGCCCGATGTGGGACTCGATTCCAGATCCTGGGATTAGGCCCTGAGCTGAAGGCAGACACTCAACCGCTGAGCCACCCAGGCGTCCCTCTCTATAATATTTAAACCCAAGGGTCCAGTTGGCAAAATATAAACACACTTTGGAGATGGGTATATGGCAAATTGAGATTTTTGTCAGTGGTCACCAGTCCCAAATGGACTATAGGTCATCCTGCTTCAAGGGACTCTTAAGCTATGATGATACTGGTAAAGAGTGTGGAAAATGTACAACAATTAATCTCCACGAAAAGTACATTTAGATCTGATTAAGAGTAACAGGTGGAAGCCTGGAATGGGATATAAAGCCATCAGTGGAGATAGCAGAAATGTTGCTAAATTTGGAGACCAATATCTGAGGTCACTTTGCCTCTAGATAGATAATAGTTATTGAGTATAAATAATTTGTAAATACTTAAAAGTGCATTTGGTTTAAAATCTAAAAGTATTTCTGAAAGTGCATTTGGATTATTTCATGTGACTATCATTCAATTTCCTTGCAAATATTTATAATTCATATTATATGACATTACATAAGAGGATTTTTTTAGGGAAAAATTATCTTACCTCTCAAATTTGTCTTTCTCTCTTCTCAGGATCTAACTCAGAACTCCAACACTTCTATACTGAAGTATTTTCCTACTCTTTTTTTTTTTTTTTTTTTTTTTTTTAGAGGAGGTGTCAAGGTAGGGGCAGAGGGAAAGGGAGAGAGAAAATTTTAAGCAGGCTCCACGTCCAGCATAGTGCCAGATGTGGGGCTCAGACTCACAACTCTGAGATCATGACCTGAGCCAGAATCAAGAGTCAGACTTTTAGGGATCCCTGGGTGGTGCAGTGGTTTAGCGCCTGCCTTTGGCCCAGGGCGCGACCCTGGGGACCCGGGATCAAATCCCATGTCGGGCTCCCAGTGCATGGAGCCTGCTTCTCCCTCTGCCTATGTCTCTGCCTCTCTCTCTCTCTCTGTGACTATCATAAATAAATTAAAAAAAAAAGAGTCAGACTTTTAGCTGACTGAGCCACCCAGGTGCCCCTTCCTACTCTTTTTTAACCACAGTAGCTTTTTCATGAGGGGGTAACAATTTGCACCATCATATTAAAAGCTTTTTTATTGATACTTCTCTTAGTCTTTAGTTGCAGCAGCCCATCAAAAATCAATTATGGTCTCCCCAGTGGCTCCTACACTTAGGCTCCTGAGAGCTACTACAGAACATCTTACGACACACAAATATTTGCCACTAGAAATGAAAAACCTCCAGCCTCAACCGGATCATCAACAACTTGATCCCTAGTTTACTCACTCTCCCATTCTTAGAACATCTATTTGAAACCTTTACCATCCTTATTAAACTCTCAACCCTACAATCTTAATATTTAGCATCACCCATTTTCCAACTTGTCACAGAGAAATTTAGGCCATCTTCCAAGAAATACAGCAATATTCTACCCATAATTTCTTTGTTGATATTTTTTTAGCCATTTTATCATGGAAAATTTAAAACTACACAGAATGTAAAATGAACCCTCATATACATATGAGCCAGTTTCAAGAATTATTGATTCATAGCCAATATCATTTCATTGTCTTTACCTCTTAAAAGCTCTATTTCTAATCTTTCTTTCTTACTTCCCTCACATTACTCTGAAAGAAGTTTCCCTTCTATGTGGGGTTATTCTCTGCATCAAGAACTGGATCCCTTCAGCATCTTCAAATCCTTGCTTTTTAAAATTGAAGTGTAGGGGCACCTGGGTGGCTCTGTCAGTTAAGCACTCAATTCTCTTTTTTTTTTTAGATTTTATTTATTTATTCATGAGACACACACACACACACACACAGAGAGAGAGAGAGAGAGAGAGAGAGAGAGAGAGAGGCAGAGACACAGGCAGAGGGAGAAGCAGGCTCCATGCAGGGAGCCTGACATGGGACTCAATCCCAGGTCTCCAGGATCACACCCGGGCTGAAGGCGACACTAAACCACTGAGCCACCTGGGCTACCCAGCATCCAATTCTTAATTTAAACTCAGATCATGATCAAGAACCATATTGGGTTCCATGCTCAGTAGGGAGTCGGCTTGGGATTCTCTCTCTTCCTTTCCCTCTGTCCCTCCTCCCTGTTTGCTCTCTCTCTCTCTCTCTCTCATATGAATAAATCTTTTTAAAAAATTGTAGTATAATTAACATAGAGTTATATTAGTTTCAGATAAATGGTGTAATGATTCAACCATTGTATACATGTCTTTGTGCTCATCAAGATAAGTATACTTTTGGGGTGCCTGGGTGGCATCTGACTCTGTCTCTGCTCAGGTCATGATCTCAGAGTTGTGAGATTGAGCCCTAGGTGGGGCTCCATGCTCAGTGGGGAGTCTGCTTGAGATTCTCTCCCTCTCTTTTTCCCTCTCTCTCTCTGCCCCTCCCCCTTCACTCCTATGCTCGTGTGTGCACGTGCCCTCTCTCTCTCTCAAATAAATAAATAAAATCTTAAGAAAAAAAGATAAGTGTACTCTTAATCCTCTTTATCTATTTCACCCATCCCTTCACACCCTGGCAACCACCAGTTTGTTCTCTGTATTTAAGAATCTGTTTTTTATGCCACTTTCAAACATTCCCTATGTACTAACTGATTCCAGCATTTAAACAATTACTTTCACATTAAGAATCACACATACACATTCACCTTCTTGATACTCTATATCCCTTGAGCTAACACCCTATCTTTCACCTTTTGTTTTCTGCCAGGAATCTGGGGAGAATATTCTGTACTCATTGTTTCTATTGCCTTATTCCCTCCCACACCTCAATCCAAGCAAAAGGATTCCTAGTCACACCACTTTGTTGAAAATGCTCTCATTGAGCTCACTGATTCTATCTCTTTCTGATAAGTCTTCTTAATTCTTCTCCTATGTGACTTGGGAAGAATTTGATGTTGTTGATCCCTTTCTGTAATTAGCAAAACTTCTTCAAACTCCAGCTTCCCTTTGATCCTTGAAAACACTTTCTCTTGTATTCCTCCTACGTTTTTTGCCTCTCTTTCTTCAGTCTCCTCCTTTGACTCTCCCTTGTCTCTTTCATGTGGGTGTTCCCTGGGATCTGTCTTTGGCTCTCTTCTCATTTACACTCTCTTGGAGCAATCTAGCCCACTGCCTATGTCATCACCATCTGTATAGTTTTTCTCAAACATTTGGAGTCTAATGAAATAATGACACATACAAGGATGAGCAATTTTTTTAACTAAAAGATTCATTTCTGTTTGCAAAATGAAAAAAATAAATGGATCTCACTAATGAAATAAAGATACTAGGTAGGTACAACAGAGAAAGTAAGGACATTATTTGTAAAATTTCTTCACCGTATGTCTGGCTTCATGTGGAATAGCTTGACTTTTAGGTCAAGTTCCATATTTATCTGTTTCTTGTTCCTCTTCTTTATTCATACTAATTTAGAGGGTCTTAACTCACAATTTTGAGTTGTAGGAAATGGTATCAAGAATTTGCTTCATTTACCAGAAAAGTTTTAAATATTGAATTAAGCATAAAAACTGGAAAATATGAAGAGAATTCTAACTAAAAATTAATGTTTTTTCAGATGTTAAGAGTAATAGCATATCACAGAAAAAAAAAAGTAGAAGAATGAATGTTTTAAATTAGGAAATGGCGGCAAGGCAGCCTGGGTGGCTCAGCAGTTTAGCGCCACCTTGTGATCCTGGAGACCCGGGGTGAGTCCCACATCGGGCTCCCTGCATGGAGCCTGCTTCTCCCTCTGCCTGTGTCTCTGCTTCTTTCTCTATGTGTCTCTCATGAATGAATGAATGAATAAAATCTTTTTAAAAAAGGAAATGGCAGCAAATCTATTCTTTGATCATATTCTAATATGAAAATATTTCTTCATATTCTAATGCTTGAAGGTTTTTTAAAATATGCTCCATGATACACCAATGGCTTATTTTTTCTTAAAAGTTATTTATTCATTTGAAAGAGAGCACAAGCAGGAAAGGCACGGGGGGTAGAGAGAGAATCTCAAGCAGACTCCATTCTGAGTGTGGAGTCCAATGTGGGGCTCAATCTTAGGAACCTGAGATCATGACCTAAGCCAAAATCAAGAGTCTGACACTTAACCAACTACATCACCCAGGCACCCTACCAATGGCTTATTTATTTAATGACCTAAGAAAACCATCCAGTGTTTAAAAAGTATCAACTCTTGGTGATTGAGAATTCTGTATCACAGCTTAGTCTTTTTAAGACATCCTAGTATCTTAAAAAATTAAAAAAAAAACACATCCTAGTATCTTATTCTCAATGAAAAACTATGACCTTGGTCCTGAAGTGATAAGATAAAATTATTGAATATGTTTCTAAGTGATTCAACTACAGCAAGCCACTTAGAATTAGCAAAATAGTCTTTATTGGCATTATTTGTGATGGAGAGATATGGCATTATTTGTGATGGAGAGATATTGCTATCTTAACCCTTGTTTCCAATTCTCATGTGACCAACTTTCCCAGATAGCTGAAAAGATTGGAAAGGCAGGCCTGAAAAGGTACATGCCCAATGACTACAGTCAGGTTGTCTTCACAATCTTCACTGGAAGAGAAATGTTGTTATCCCTAATTTATAAATGATAAAACTGAGGCTTAATAGGTTAAATGATTTTGACTAAGAAGAGATTTGGACAGAGTGAATGAAAATTAGCAGCAATTTGTAAGAAATATCCAGATTGAACTGCCCTCAATTAAATTTTCTTAGAAAATGTGGCCTGAGCAAAATGGGCAAATTTTCTTTTATGTTCTCAGTCTTCCCGTTCTCTGTCTCTGTTGCAACTTTAAAACATTACCCCAATGTTCTCTGACACTCCCACAAATGAAGGGCAAAGCCTATGTCCCTTGCTCTCAAATCTGGGCTTTATGTCTGTGTGACCAGTTGAATATTACAGAGATAATATTGTGCTAGTTTCTGAACCCAAGCTTTAAGAGGTTGTCAGCTTCCACTTCTTGTCCATTGTGATGATCACTCTTGTAACCCAGCCACCATGCTGTGAGGAAGCCCAAGTCACCCTATGGAAGAGGCCAATGTGGAGAGAGAGCAATAGCCAGTAGTACCCACTTGCCAGACATGTGAGTGGGCCTTCTTGGAAACAGATGCTCAGCCCAGTTGAGCTTAGCCCAGGTCAAGCCACCTCAGTTGGCACTACATGGAGTAAGAACAAATTGCATCCACTGACCCCTACTCAAATTTCAAATGCATAAACAAACTAAACGATCATTGTTCTTTTAAGCCATTAAGTCTCTGAGTGGTTTGGTATGAAGTGATAGATATACAACCAGGACATACCCCTTCTTTGAACCCTCCTTACCCTCTTCTTTCCCTCCCTGTTAATTTCACTTGCTTTCCCTAAATCCATCACACATTTAACATACACTTTTTACTCCTTAGGGAAGGAGATGATGAATAACAGGGATTCTTATTTTGTTCATTTCTGAGTAAAAGCACAGTAAATTTTTGTCTTAGTCCATCTGAGCAGCTATAATAGAATACCATAGACTGGATTGCTTATAAACAACAGAAATTTATTTCTCACAGTTCTGGAGGCTGGAAAGTCCAAGATCAAGGTAGATTTGATGTCTGGTGAGAGGTCACTTCCTGGTTCATAGTTGGCCATCTTTTCACTGTGTCCTTAGGTGGAAGAAGGGGCGAGGGAGCTCTAGGATCTTTTTTATAAGGGCACTGATCCCATTCATGAGGGCTCCAACCTCATGACCTAATCACTTCCCGAAGTCCCACATCCAAATACTATCACATTGGGAATTAGGATTTCAACATATGAATTTGGGGAGGGCACAAAAAGTCTATAGCAATTTGCTTAATTGGATTGACTGATAGCAATCATTTTAACCAGTTTTCTGTTATTTTAAGTAAAAGGTGTTAGGACTACTCCTCAGACCTATTGAATCAAATGTTCCAGAGTGGGGCTTGGGAAGTTACATTTTCAATAAGCTTTCCAGATAATTTCTACACATACCAAAGTTTGAAAACTTTGCAACAATGGCTATTTAAAATTCTTTTCGAGTGAGAATTATTATGAGATTTAAATTAAAAGAGATTATAAGTGCTATAAAGCATTTAGCATGGAGCCCAGCAAATTATAAGAGGTCGATAAATATCACTTACTACTGTAATTGTCAACATCATTATTGCTATTTTTAAAAGTTTTCTTTAATTTTGAGGGAATATGTTGCTTCTGTGTCTTTGGGGTCAAACAAGGGTTGTTAGTGTGCTAGTTTGCCCGTTATAACAAATAGGCAGTAGTTGCCTCTGCTTCAGAATGCTCTTTGCCCCAGGCATCAGTTGAAGGCTTGCAGCTATTTCCAGAAGACCAGGGTAAGTTTAGGCAAAGCATACTCCAGAGAGTCTATCTACCTGTCTCAGGTACTCACACACATACATACAAGAGACAGAACATAACATATCAGAAAGTTCATCTGATACATGCTCCAGCAATGGAGTAAATCATTGAAACTGGGCTAATGAAAAGCCCTAGGCTCAGAATCTTCATATACGTAGAAGAAGGTGCCCACAAGGAAATTCTAGTAAGTGTTTGGACAAATTCCCCTGGTTTCCTCTGGGAATATGTGGGACCTGATATCCCACCTTAATATAGAAACAGATGTCCTAGCTTACAGGCTAAAAGCCTGAGAAGAGAATTAGACAGACTGATTATAAATCAGCAGCAGTTTTTAAGAAAATTCAACACATGCTGCAGTGTATTTTCTTTTGGATGTGAGCATCTCATTAGGTGGAAAATATTCAGGCTAGATTATTAAATCTCAATTAGGCTGAATGCTTAGAGAATGATATACTTCGACATCCAAATTCATTAATTAATTCAAGGTCAACACCATCACATTTTCTTTTAACCCTTGTTGTTAAAAAATAACAATTCTCTACAGTGTTCTGCCTTAGTAATAACAGTGTAGTGAATAGTTTAAATCTGCATAATTACTTAACTCCCCTCTACCTCAGTTTTCTCATCTGTATAATAAAAGGAATAAAAATCGTACCTCAGGGCAGCCCCTCTGCCTGTGTCTCTGCCTCTCTCTCTCTCTCTCTCTCTCTCTCTTTCTCTCTCTCTCTCTCTCTCTCTCTGTGTGTGTGTGTGTGTGTCTCATGAATAAATAAATAAAATCTTTAAAAAAATCATACCTCAAAAAATTATTCAAGGTTAAATCACTTAATGTATGAAATTGCATAGAATACTTTTTGGCAAATAGTGAACAGTTTGTGTGCTATTTATTGTTGTTGCTGCTAATATTATTATTATTACTATTTGTAAAGAAACCACATCACTAGGCAATTTTTCTCTTAATACAGACCTATAGCTGAGGTGAAAGATGAAACTAGAAGAAATACAGTTGACCCTTGAACTACATAGGTTTGAACTGCCTACTGTAAATGTATTTTCTCTTCCTTATGATGTTCTTAATAACATCTCCTTTTCTCTAGCTTACTTTATCATAAGAATCCATTATATAATACATATAAGATATGAAATATATATTAATCAACTATTTATGTTATTGATAACGCTTCCTGTTGACCATTGGCTATTAGTAATTAGATTTGAGGGAAGTCAAAAGTTATACATGGATTTTCAGCTGCACAAGGAGTGAATGCTCCTAACCCCCATGTTCAAGGGTCAACTGTATAGGCCTCAGGCTGAGGCCAGGACAACCTGGCTATTCCCTAAGGGTGAGATCAAGATCTTTCCTGTTTATCTCTGGATCTTCAGAATCTTGCATCATGTCTGGCACAGGATTGGCACTCAATAACCTTCTGTTGGATAAATAATGATTCCTGAAAAATGAACCTTTGTTGATTATTAAGTTTTCTTCTTATTTTTTATCCCTCTTAGAGTTTGAGTTTGGAAGAGAGCTTTTTAGTTGATGGTTATTGTTAGTTAAAATCTGTGTCATTGAGTATGACTATTTTTGTTTCTTATCTCTTGTTAGAGGACCTTGGTGGAGAAAAAGGAGAACAAGTAAAGTAAGTGGGCTTAGAACACAATAAAGAAGGTGAAACATCTTACTACAAACTTTATAATCTAAAAACTTTTGACTTGTGGGATGCCTGGGTGGCTCAGCGGTTGAGCATCTGCCTTTGGCTCAGGGTGTGATCCTGGGTCTGTAGATGGAGTCCCACATCAGGCTCCCTGCAAGGAACCTGCTTCTCTCCCTCTGCCTATGTCTCTGTCTCTCTCTCTGGGTCTCTCATTAATAAATAAATTAATTAATTAAAAAAATAAAAAATAAAAACTTTTGACTTGGGATCCCTGGGTGGCTCAGTGGTTTAGCGCCTGCCTTCAGCCCAGGGCCTGATCGTGGAGACCCGGAATCGAGTCCCACATCGGGCTCCCTGCATGGAGCCTGCTTCTCCCTCTGCCTGTGTCTCTGCCTCTCTCTCTCTCTCTGTGTCTCTCATGAATAATTAAGTAAAATCTTTTTTAAAAAATAAAAAAAATAAAAACTTTTGACTTATCTTTGAAATGTATTTAAATGACAAAAAAAAAAAAAAGATCTTGATTGACCAGGATATAATCATAGGGACTAAGTCTATAAAAGACAATAATCCCCTTAACCCTCTCCTTTCTGAGAGATAGTATAGGCATGTAATATCAACACTCAAAGATTGTCCAGCTCAGTGTTTTGCTGTACTGCAGACCCCAGACTCAGTGTTTGATACAATCTTATTGAACTAAATATTAAACGTGGTTACAAGATTGGATCATTAGATGGTGAAAGTCCATGTGATTTCAGTACCTAATCAATCAAATATGGACATTTTCTCTAAGCTTATGTTTATTAAGAGTTAGGGTGTATCGAATTAAAGATTCCATGGAAATGAATAGCTATGAGTAATAAATCCCTAGAGCCTTTGATGGGAGTAGGAGTTTTCAGCCTGTTCATCTGCCATGCTCCAGATCAGGAATATATTCATTCTGTTTCATTTTCCTCAGTGCGTCACTTGGAGAGATGATTCTGCAGTGCTTATTTAGAAAGCCCCAGGCTGGAGTCAAACTAAGAAAACAAGTCACTGCTGTGTCCTAACTTACAGTGGAACGGCTTCCTCCCCCTCCCCCTACTCCTACCACTTTAGTACCACCTTGATCCATATGTACAGATCTTTGTTGAATGCCTTGAGATGTGGGCAGGAGAGGTGGAGATTGTTGGTAAAAATAAAGGGCTTTACCAACGGTTCTTTTCAAAGCAGATGGCCTGCAAAAAGCTGTACATAGACTCACATGTCCAAAAATTTGTTCTATAAATTGACTTTTATTTTTTTTTTTTATAAATTGACTTTTAAAGCTTAGATATCTAAAAGAAAATAATAAAATGAAAATTAAGACAGGAAAAATATATATACTTCCTAGCTTCTTGATTTAAGAAGCCAAAAGACAGGATGCCTGGGTGGCTCAGTGGTTGAGTATCTGCCTTAGGCTCAGGGCATGATCCCCAAGTCTTAGGATCGAGTCCCATATCGGGCTCCTCTCGGGGAGCCTGCTTCTCCCTCTGCCTATGTCTCTGCCTCTCTCATAAATAAATAAATAAAAGATTTTTTCAAAAGGGAACCCAAAGGCATGAAGCATGATCAACTCTAATGGAGTGGGTTATCAGCACAATGAAAAAATGGATGCACCCATTAACTTTACAGTGTTAAAAAAATCCCCACACTTAGTGCCTTAAAGCAACCAATCCTTTCACTTTTGATTCTATGGGTTGGGTGGGCAGTTCTTCAGGTCTGGGCAGGCTCTGCTGGCAGGATGGCTAAAGGTTGGATGATGTAAGACAGCCTCATTCATGTGTCTGGTGTTTGCAGGGCAATGATGATGACTGAGCCCTTTGTCTCTTGTCATTCAGCAGGCTAGCCCCAGTTTCTACACGTGATAGTCTCAGAGTTCTAAAACTGTGAAAGCAGAAGCTGTGAGATTTCTTAAGGCTTATGCTGACAATTACACATTGCGTTCATTGCATTCAATGGTCAAAGCAAGTCACAAGATTCAGAGGATGGATAAATGAACTCTATTTCATGAGGGTAGGAGCTGCAGACTATTGCAACTATTTTTGCAATCTCCCAGATGGGGTGTACATGCAATCACGGTTATGCTAAGCAAAACCACCGCTGGAGACAGAGGTATGATGGTAGCAAGAGTGCTGGAAACTAGACCCCAAAGACAAGAGTTCTAGAGAAGGTCCTGCCATATATTACCTCCTGACTTTAAATAAATCCATTCTACTTCTCTGGGCTTCAATTTAGCCCATTCTAAAATGAAGGGTTGGATAAGATGAACTCTAGATCTCTAAGGACTCATATTTCTCAGTCTTTTTATCCCCTCAGCTTTTAAAGCAAAATTTCCCTAAAGATTTCTTTTTTTCTTTTAAAGATTTTATTTATTTATTCATGAGAGACAGAGAGAGAGAGAGAGGCAGAGACATAGGCAGAGGAAGAACCAGGCTCCAATAAGGAAGCCCGATTCAGAACTCGATTCCGGGACTCCAGGATCATGCCCTGGGCAGAAGGCAGGTGCTAAACCACTGAGCCACCCAAGTGTCTCTCCCTAAGAATTTCAAGGGGATGGTGTAAAATTCTAAACTTTTTAAAAACTTTGTGACTCTAATTTGGAAAAAAAAATCATATGCTATGATAACAACCATGTACAAAGTATACCTATAAAAGAAAACATTTAAAAATTAATAGTAGGGCTATGGGTTTAAAACATTATTTTTAACATATTTTTAAATTTTGTTACTATTTTGACTCATCAGGAAGAAAAAATAAATATTTCCCACACACTATTTCTTTTTTTTTTTCCACACACTATTTCTTTTTTAAAATATTTTATTTATTTATTCATAAGAGACACAGAGAGAGAGGCAGAGACACAGGCAGAGGGAGAAGACAACTCCTTTGAGGGAGCCCAATGTGGGACTCGAAACCGGGACCGTGGGATCATGCCCTGAGCCAAAGGCAGACTCTCCACCGCTGAGCCATCCAGGCGTCCCTTACACACTATTTCTAATAAGAAAAATTTTGCCAGGTCCACAGGACCATAATTTTCACAACTTCCAGAAACAACAAGGAATTACTTGCTGGTTTAGCCTTTTCCATTTTCTAGTAGGCAGTAGAGAGAATGGTGAGAGAGATCCTTGTCTCCTATGCTTTTCTCTCTCTTTGTCACATGCTCTGCCCAGATTCCCCATCAAGAGCATCATTTTCCTTGCTTGTACACTTAAACTTTAGGTTGGAAGTCATTTTACCTCATATTGATCAAATCTGAAGGATGGATGTTCTGAGAAAGAAAGAAAGAAAGAAAGGATGGAAGGAAAAGGAAGGATTTGGCTAAGGGGTCATCCATTTTAACTTTTAGCCAGGAAACATTCATCATTGACCTTCTATTGCTCAGTTTCTTTGGGGTCATTCCAGGTTTATCCTACTTGACCTCTTGAGGGAGTTAGATCTTTTTGGCCACTCCCTTTTTCTTGGTACTTTTTTCTCCCTTGGCTTCTAAGACACCACTCTGACTTCTTCATAACCTTCTCTTCCATTGCCAGTCACTTAAATGCTGATGATGTCTAAGCTGTCTCTGGTCTTCTCCTCTGATCATCCTACACAGACCCTGAGTGAACTCACTCACTCATGATTTCAAAGGTTCTATTGACTCCCAGTTATACATCTCTATCACAGACTTCTCTCCTGAACCTCAGACTACGTCTTTGGCAGCTTTACCATGACATCCTTTAGGCACCTTATACTCAACACACATCCCCCTAAACTCCTGTATCCTAAGCTCAGTGAATTGTTATCCACCCAGTCACTGAAGCTAGAAAACTTGGAAACCGCTTTCTGTGTTCAGTAAGCTGGGCCTATTTCCTTTCAGAATCACTCCCAGACCTTTTCTTTTCTACTCAGGAAGATTGATACCCTGCAGGCTACATCTGTCAGGCTCTAATGTCAACCAGCATCTTTTTTTTAAGATTTTATTTATTAATTCATGAGAGACACAGAGAGAGAGAGAGGCAGAGATACGGGCAGAGGGAGAAGCAGGCTCCATGCAGGAAGCCTGACGTGGGACTCGATTCTGGGTCTCCAGGATCACGCCCTGGGCTGCAGGCGGCGCTAAACCACTGCGCCACCGGGGCTGCCCTGTCAACCAGCTTCTGACTGGGTTTTTATCCAATGGGAAACTAGCAAGATTCAAAAATGTGAATTTTTCCTTACCGAAGCTGATCTGTCACTGCTGCTGCTGAATGCCTAGCCCACCAAATCTGGGAGCAATTTGGCACCAATGAGCTTCCAACCTGGCATCATTCTCTGGGGGAACCAATCAGTCACTTGGTACAAGTTGATTACATTTGATTCTTTTTTTAAGATTTTATTTATTTATTCATGAGAAGACACAGTGAGCGAGAGAAAGAGAGAGAGGCAGAGACACAGGCAGAGGGAGAAACAGGCTCAATGTAGGGAGCCTGACATGGAACTTGATCTAGGGTCTCCAGGATCAGGCCCTGAGCTAAAGGCGCGCTAAACCACTGAGCCACCCAGGCTGTCCCTTATTTTTGATTCTTAACTGTCATGGAGGGACCACACTTTGTTCTTACTATTATGAGTATGGATTTGCCTTCTCAATGCCACCATCTATGGGCCCATAGAATGCTTAGTTCACCATCAGGTTATCACACACAACAATACTTGTTGTGGACATATTCATTGCATGGAAAGTACAGTAATAAATAATAACACTATTATTTGCTGATTTGGGCATGTACTCAATCAGTGAGGGCTGCTGGCCTGATAAAATTGTGGAATGGCTTAATTAAGATTCAGTTGTGGCATCAACTAGAAGGTCACACTCTGTATAGTTGGTATGTTTGCCTTCAGGATGTGGAATATTCTTTGAATCAGTGATCAATATATGGTATATTCCTTTCTTCCTTACACAAAATACATGGGACCAGGAATTAAGGGGAAGATGTGGGAATGGCCTTTCTCACTATTATATCTAATAATCCACTGATAGCATTTTTGCTTCCTGTCCACAGCTTTCAACTCTGCTGGTCTAGAATTTCTCAAGGAAGAAATTGCATCTGCCCAGTCTCATTATTAAAAAAAGTTGAGACTGTCACCTGGCATTTGGAGCTCCTCATTCCACTGAGCCAACAAGCAGAGAAGGAATGATTTTATTGGCTGAGATGATTGATTGATCATGATTAACAATGGGAAATTGGTTTGTTGCTATACAATGGGGATGGTCGGTTGGGGGGACTATGTCTGAAACTTAGGAGATTCATAAAGATGTCTTTTAGTACTGTGTCTGATAGTAAAAGTCAACCAAAGTCTACAGCAACCTAATAAGCACAGGACCTCCAAAGATTCAGAACTTTCAGGAATGAACAATTGGATCACTCCACTAGGTAAAGAACTGCAACCAAGTCAAGATGCTAGCTGAAGGGCAAGAGTAACATAAAATATGTGGTGGAAGAAGAAAGTGATAAAGGTCAACTATGGCCACATGACCGGTTATAGAAACAAGGATTATAACAGCTAGGCATCCTTCATTATGCATGTAGTAATCAATAATTTCTCATTTTATTCTATTTCTCTCTCCCTACTATTTTATGTGAGGAGCATTGGTAGTAAGCACTTTGTAATTTAACTTGTAGGTTACCAGACTACAAAGACCCACATCTAGTATTTATAGGAGAGATTCCATATGCTTGGAAATCTTGGACTTGAGATAGGAAAATGACTAATGAAACTTTCTTCCTCCTGTTGTTGGAGAGAGCTGGTGAGTTATACTAGAGCAGTAGAGTGCTAGTTGCCTCATGTCTGGCAGAAGCATGAATTTGTTAAATAAATGAGGTGAGTGGATGTGGAGTAACTAAGAAAATTGACTATGCTAGTCCTAGGCCTGTTTTCTCTGAGATTTGTTTCCTGCCCTTCCCCAAATATGCTCTGTATCCTAGAGAGTTGACTTCCCCAGGCCCTCAAGTCATCTGGCTTACAACTGGACTTGGTATTGGTAGGAGATTGGAGGGTGGGAATGAGAAAGAAGCTAGAGTGTTTTTTCACCCTTTATGATGTGGGAAGATTGTCCAGCTGTGGCTATGTCTGTGGCTTCAGTTCTTGCCAGACAAGCTACTGTTCAGCTTCCTTGGGCAATCCTTGCTTCTGAGTGTCAGTAACATAGCTTCATTTTTTGTCGTTCTGGCAGAGGGTAGTGGGAGCTTCTTAGTATTGACAATCTCTGGGGTCCCTCACTGGGTTGTTTGGCTCCCACCTTCTCTCTCATTTGCATTAAAATTTCTGCATTAAACTCCCCAACTGATACAATCAAATTCCTATTCCTTAACATGTCTTGTGGCTGTTCACTTCTGTCCACTTCTTACAACCACCGCCTTACACATATCATACATACTTTTTACCAGGGCTATTAGTCTCACTTTTCAAACTTCACTCTGCCACTTCTCCTCCCGTTTCTTAATTTACACGTGTAGCTCTATCTCTTTAGTTTCTTCTCCTACACTTCAAACAAGAATAACTTTCAGAAATGTTAGTCCACCAATCATCTTTTTAAAAAACTAGACCTTTGAACATTATGACTTGGTAAATTGTGTCTTCTACTCAGTAGAGAAGGTGTCATTAGAAACTGAAAGCCAAGAAAAAAAACCACAGACCGCGGTGCCTGGATGGCTGAGTCACTTAAGCATCTGCCTTCAGCTCAGGTCATGATCCTAGAGTTCCAGGATTGTGTGCAGCATCCGCAGGGAGTCTGCTTCTCCCTCTCCCTCTGCTCCTCCCCTTGTTTGTGTTCTCTCTCTCTCTCTCAAATAAATAATAAAATCTTTAAAAAGAAATGAAAACAATACGGACCTACGGGGTGGCAGAAATAATATTGGAATTTCAAAATTCTCTCCTTTCCTTCTTTGGTGGAATGTAAATATTACTAGAACTAATTTGTCTCCCTAACTGCAACCTTTCTCTTTGTAGATTTCTTTTTTTAAAAAAGATTTTATTTATTTATTCATGAGAGACACAGAGGGAGGGGCAGAGACACAGACAGAGGGAGAAGCAGGCTCCATGCAGGGAGCCCTATGTGGGACTCGATCCCAGGACCCCGGGGTTCACACCCTGAGCCAAAGGCAGATGCTCAACCACTGAGCCACCCAGGTGTCCTTCTTTGTAGATTTCTTAAAAACATTGTTATATTGATGTTTAGATCAAATGCTTCATTTTTCTGACAGCACCATCTTTGGATGTTCATCATGAATATTACTGAAAGTTCAGAATCATATAAGGAAGAAATAAACATCATCCATAATTCCACAACCTTGAAACATTGTTAGCAGATCTTTGTATCATCCTCTAGTTTTTCTCTGTGTATGTTTTAAATAAAGCTGGGATCCTACTGTCTATATTATCATTTATTTGAAACTTTTCCTGAGATATTTGTAGATTCACATGCAGTTGTAAGAAAAAATAATGAGCTCCCTTGTGCACTTTACCCAGTTTCATTCAATGATAATATTTTGCAAAATCATAATATATCACAACCAGGACATTGACATTGATACAATGTAATCATCTTATTCAGATTTTCCCAGTTTTACTCATACTCATTTGTGTTTGTATATATGTGTTGCATGTTTGTGTCTATATATTACATCTCACACAATTACATCATGCATGTAGTTTCATATCTCTACCACCATAGTCAAGACGCTGAACATTTCCAACACTACAAAGATCTCTCATGTTGCACTTTTATAATCACACTCACTCTTCCCCCATCCTTTGTGTCTCTCTAACTTCTGGCAATCACTAATCTGTCCTTTATTATTAAAATGTCATCATTTCAAAAAGTTATATAAATGGAATAACACAGTATGTAACCTTTTGGGATTGGGTTTTTTTTCACTCAGCATGATTTCTTGAAGATTCATCAAAGTTGTTGTATGAATCAATAGATCTTTCCTTTGCATTGCTAAGTAGTATTCCACGGTATGGATACGCCACAGTTTATTTAACTATTCACCTACATATGGGCAGATAAATACCATGAAGATTCATGTAGAGGTTTTGTGTGAATATACATTGTTATTTCTCTGGGATAAATTCCTAATAGTGCAATTGCTAGGAAGTATGGTAACTATATGTTTAGGTTTTTAAAAAAAGATTTTATTTATTTATTCATGAGAGACACACACAGAGAGAGAGAGAGAGAGAGGCAGAGACATAGGCAGAGGGACAAGCAGGCTCCAGGCAGGGAGCCCGACGTGGGACTAGATCCTGGGTCTCCGGGATCAGGCCCTGGGCTGAAGGAGGCACTAAACCGCTGAGCCACCTGGGCTGCCCATATGTTTAGGTTTTTTAAAGAAACTTCCAACTATTTTCAGAAGGACTGTACCATTTTACATCCCCTCCAGCAATGTATGAGTGATCCAGTTTCTCCACATCCTTATCAGTGTTCAGTGTTGTCACAGTTGTTTAATTTAGCCATTTGGATAGTTGTGTAGGGATAGCTCACTGTCATTTTAATTTTCATGTCCCTGATGACTAATAATGTTGAACACCTTTTCATGCGCTTATTAGCTGCCTATATATCCTCTTTGGTGAAATGTCTGGTCAGTTTTTGCCCATTTTTTAGTTGGATTGTTGTTTTTTACTGTTGAATTTTGACAGTTCTTTATATATCTAAGATACAAGTCCTCTATCAGATACATAACTTGCATATATTTTCTCCTAGTTGTCTTTTCATCCTCTTATCAGAGTCTTTTGCAAGGCAAGTTTTCAATTCTGTTGAAGTCTAATTTGTTGATTTTTCCTTCTGTGGATCATTCTTTTGATACCAAGTCTAAGAACTCTTTGCCTACCTTGGGAATAGCTTTGCAGATTCCAACAATTGTCTCTTGTTTTTTCTCCAAAACTCTTGTATTTTTACACTTTAAGTCTGTATCCATTTTTGACTTAATTTTTGTAGAAAGGGTGTAAAATGTAGATAAAATTTTATTTTTTGCCTATGGATGTCCAATTGCCACCACACCATTTGCTGCAAAAGCTATCATGTCTCCACTGAATTACTTTTACACCTCTGTCAAAAGTCAGTTTGACATATTTGTGTGGGTCTATTACTAGAATCTCTATTCTATTCTGATCTGTGTGTCCACCCCTCTGCCAATACCACACAGTCTTATTTTTAAAAATTGGAGTATAGTTGACATATAATATTAGTTTCAGGTGTATAGCACAGTGATTCCACAATTATAAACATTGCAAAATGCTCACCAGGATAAATATAGCTACCATCTGTCACCATACAATATTATTACAATATTATTGACTATATTCCCAATGCTGTACTTTTCATCTGCATGACTTATTTATTTTATAACTGGAAGTTTGTAACTCTTAGTCTCCTTTACCTATTTTACCCATCCCCCCACTCCTTCCCCTCTGGCAACCACAAGTTAGTTCTCTGTGAGTATGTTTCTGTTATCTTGTTGTTTGTTCATTTGTCTTGTTTTTTAGATTCCACATATAAGTGAAATCATATAGTATTTGTATTTCTGACTTATTCCACTTAATGAAATATCCTCTAGGTCTGTCCATCTGTGAATGGTAAGATTTCATTCCTTTTTATAGCTGATTAAAAGCTATAATAGTGTGACTGTGTGTGATACCACACAGTCTTGATTAATTTAGCCATGTAATAGGTCTTGAAATAAGGTAGACAGTTTCTTCTCATTTTATTCTTCTTTTTCTTTTTTTTTTCTTAAATATTTTATTTATTTATTCATGACAGACACAGAGAGAGAGGCAGAGACATAGGCAGAGGGAGAAGCAGGGATCACGCCCTGAGCCAAAGGCAGATTCTCAACCACTGAGCCACCCAGGTGCCTCTATGCTTTTTCTTTTCTTTTTTTTTTTAAGATTTTATTTATTTATTTATTTATTTATTTATTTATTTATTTATTTATTTATTATTGAGAGAGAGAGAGAGAGAGAGAGAGAGAGAGGCAGAGACACAGGCAGAGGGAGAAGCAGGCCCCATGCATGGAGCCCACAGTGGGACTCAATCCCGGGTCTCCAGGATCACGTCCTGGGTTGAAGGCGGCGACAAACCACTGAGCCACCCGGGCTGCCCTATTCTTTTTCAAAATTGTTTTAACCTTCTGATTCCTTTGCACTTCCATATAAATTTTAGAATAGTCTTTACCTAGTTAAAAAAAAATCTAATGGATTTTTAAAAAATATTTTGTTTATTTATTCATGAGAGATACACAGAGAGAGAGAGAGAGGCAGAGACACAGGCAGAGGGAGAAGCAGGCTCCATGCAGGGAGCCTGATGTGGGACTCTATCCTGGGACTCCAGGATCATGCCCTGAGCCAAAGGCAGATGCTCAACTGCTGAGCCACCCAGGGGTCCCTAACTGGGATTTTTATAGAAATTTTATTACATGTGGGTATAAGTCTGGGGAGAACTGTCATCTTTACTATGGTAAGTTTTCCAATCTATGAATAAGACATGACTTTCCATTTATTTAGATCTTCTTTCATTGGTATTTTGTATGTTTCAGCATATAATTCCTGTGCATGTTTTCTTAGAGTCATACCTAAGTATTTAATTTTCTTAAAGGAAAGTGCTCCATTTAAAATTTTGGTATATGTCATTTTCTAACATAGGAAGCCACAATGTCCTTGACCCATCATGACATTGGGTAGCATTAACTAAGTTTTGTGCTTCCAGATCAATTTTGTTTTTAAGAATTTCTTGATATTGTTGTAGCCTGCCTTCAACTTTGATCTTTTATTTTTTCTGTTTGTCAGATGCACAGGATTACCTTTTTTAGCCTTCTGTCTTTTTTTTTAAGATTTTATTTATTTATTCATGAGAGACAGAGAGAGAGAGAAAGAGGCAGAGACATAGGCAGAGGGAGAAGCAGGCTCCATACCGGGAGCATGACATGGGACTCAATCCCAGGACTCCAGGATCACGCCCTGGGCCAAAGGCAGGCGTTAAACGGCTGAGCCACCCAGGTGTCCCTAGCCTTCTGTCTTATCACCAACCATTCCTACTTGGCCACCATCTACTTGGAGAAAAGGCCACATGATCTTTCTGGCTCCACTCAATGTCTAAGAAAACCTTGCTTCCTTTGCTTGCATCCTCCAAACTATTTCCCTCATCTGATTTACTGCAGCAAATCTCTCCTTAATTGATGAGATTGGGTTTATCTCCTTGTGAACCCTACTATCCTGAATGGTCTGTCATTGTCTGCCTTTAAAATCTGTCTTATTCCTCTCTTTAAACAATGATGGGCCTAAGTTATACCCAAAGCCCATACTACACACTATTTCCTCAGTATGTTGCAGAAAGTACTAAACGAAAATACCATTTTTAAAGAGGTGCATTTTTTTCTTTCAAAATGTAAGCTCCTCAAGAGAGGGACAATGTTTTCTATAAGTTCTATTGTGCCTAGTGCACTGTAAATGCTCAATAAATATTGATGATGGGAGACAGTGAGTCTTGATGATAAGGATGAGAAACTGAAATTCCAAATATTGCTTTGTTGCTTGTTTTTTTATGACCTCAGCTTAAATTGGGAAATATCAGCCCTTTGGCACAGTTGTCCCAAATACTACATTCAAATAAAAGTGCAATGGAGGCCTTGGGGTCTTTCTTTCAAGGAAAAAAGATCTCTTGTGCATTGAGGGCAAAATAATCACCTTCGTGGGTCTTTTTTACTGGTTTCTCCTGACCTTCAAGCCAAGGACATGAAGTAATCATTTATAGCTAAGGAGCATTAAGCTAGACTTGAGGAAATGGGTCTCATTCAAGTATAAATTATAAATAAAATCTAAAGCTTGTCAAAATAGATAAATATTTAATTTTCTTTGGAGCAATGGTACATGGTATTATATTTTTAATTCTGATTTTCATATCTTTACTGGTAGCATATAAAGGTATATTATTTTATGTTCTGCAATCTTACTGACTTATTAGTTCTAAGACTTTTGCTTTTTTTTTTTTAGATTTTTTGAGCTTTTCTACATGGATCATGGAATTTGCAAGTAGGAACTGTTTTCTTTCTACCTTTATGATTGTATGACTTTTACTCCTTTTCTTGCCTTATTGAATTAGCTAAAACCTCCAGCAGTATATTAAATAACAGTGGTGTGAGCAGATATCCTCATCTTGTTCCGGATCTTAAGAGAAATGCATTCAATCTTTCCCCATTAAGTAAAATGTTTTTGAACTTGCTTTTTACTAAATTGAGGAAGGTCCCTGTATTAATATTTTTCTAAGAATTTTTTTATTGTTAATGTGTGGTGAATTTTTTCAAACATGTTTTTTTTTTGCATAATGGCTATGATCATATTTTTCTTCTGCATCTTGTGGATATGGCAGATTGCAATGATTACCTTGATATTTGAACTGGCCTGACATACCTGAAACAAACCTCACTTTGTACTGATGTAGTTCTTTTTATATATTGGTGAATTCTATTTGCTAATATTATGTTGAGGATTTTTATATCTATATTTATGAGAGATATTTGCCTGTAGTTTTATTTTTTAAGTCATTTCTGGTTTTGATATCATGGTAATACTAGCTACATAAAATGAATTGGTTGTTTCCTTCTCTTTTAGTTTTAAGAAGAAACTATGTAGAATTGATGTTAATTTTTTAAATACTTGGTAGAATTCTCCATTGAAAGCATCTGGGCTTGAACATTTATTTATGGGAATTTTAATATTACAGATCCAATTTCCCAGATAGTTATAGGGGTATTCAAATTTTTTTCCATACAGGTTAGTTGTGATAGTTTGTAATTTTTGTGAGATTGATCTATTTCATTTAATTATCAAATTTATGCTTGTAAAGTTCATAATATTTTCATATTATCCCTTTGATATCTATAGGGTCTATAACTATATCCTTTGTTTCATTCCTGAAATTAATAATAGGTGTCTTCATTCTTTTTTACTTTGTGAGTCTTGCTAGATGTTTGTCAATTTTACTGATTTTTTTCAAAATAGGAGTTCTTTGTTTTGCTTTCTCTACTATTCTCAATCTTATTGATTTCTGTTCTTATATTTATTATTTCCTTCCCTCTGCTTACTTTGGGATTATTTTCCTGTTCTTTTTCTAGGTTCTTGAGATGGGAGCTTAGATTATTGGTTTAAGATTTTCCTTATTTTCTAATGCAAGCATTTAGTGCTATAAATTTCCCTTTCCACTACTTTAAATATGCCCCACAAATTTTGTCTTGTTGTATTTTTATTTTCATTCAGTTCAATATATATTCCAATTTCCCTTGTGACTTTGGTCCACCGATTATTTAGAAGTGTGTTATTTAATTTCTAAGTGTTTGGAGACATTTATCTTTCTGTTAATTCTAGTTTAATTCCATCGTGGTCAGAAAAAACAGTCCAAGTGATTTCAATTCCTTTAAATTTGTTGGTGTTTGTTTTATAACCCAGAATGTGGCCTATTTTTGGTATATACTCCACAGGCACTTAAAAAGACTGTATTTTCTACTGTTGTTGGGTGGTGCATTCTATAAATGTCCGCTTGATTCTGTTGATTGATAGGGTTGCTGAGTTCTTTTATATCTGATGATTTTCTGTGTAGCTGTTCTATCAATTATTGAGATGGGGGGCTGAAATCTCCAATTATAATTGTGGATTTGTCTATTTCTTTCATCTCTATCATTTATTGCTTTATATATTTTGAAACTCTTTTTGTTGGGTGCATGCACATTTAGATTTGTTATCTTCGGGATGCCTGGGTGGCTCAGTGGTTAAGCATCTGTCTTCGGCTCAGGGCATGATCCTGGGGTCCTGGGATCAAGTCCCATGTCGGGCCCCTCACAAGGAGTCTGCTTCTCTCTCTGCCTGTGTCTCTGCCTCTCTCAATGTCTCTCATGAATAAATAAATAAAATCTTAAAGAAAAAAAAGATTTGTTATCTTCCTGGTCGATTGATCCTTTCATTATTAGGTAATTTCACTTTTTTGTCTCTAGTAATTTTTTTAAAGACTTTATTTATTCATGAGACAGAGAGAGAGAGGCACACAGACACAGGCAGAGGGAGAAGCAGGCGCCATGCAGGGAGCCGGATATGGGACTTGATCCTGGGACTCCAGGATAACACCCTGGGCTGAAGGCGGTGCTAAACCACTGAGCCACCCGGGCTGCCTGTCTCTAATAATTTTTTAAAGCACTTTTTAAAAAAATTTTTTTAATTTATTTATGATAGTCACAGAGAGAGAGAGAGAGAGAGAGAGAGAGAGAGAGAGAGGCAGAGACATAGGCAGAGGGAGAAGCAGGCTCCATGCACCGGGAGCCCGACGTGGGACTCGATCCTGGGTGTCCAGGATCGCACCCTGAGCCAAAGGCAGGCGCCAAACCTCTGCGCCACCCAGGGAATCCCCCTGTCTCTAGTAATTTTTTAAAGATTTTTTATTTATTTGTTCATGAAGGACACAATTGTCTTTTGAGCCAGCCAAGTATCCCTATCTCTAATAATTTTTATTTGATCTGAAGTCAGTTTATCAAATATTCATATAGCTCCTTCTGTTTTCTCATACTAATTATTGCATGATTTACCTTTTTTGTATTCTTTTACTTTCAACCTACCTGTGTCACTGAATTTGAAGTGAATTTCTTGAAAACAGCATTTACTTGGGCTGTGTTTCTTTTTAATTGCCTCTATGTCAATTCCTTTTTTTATTCAAGAATAATTAACAATGTTATATTAGTTTCAGTTGTACAATATAATGATTCGATAGTTCTATACATCTCTCAGTGCTCATCAAGATAAGTGTACTCTTCATCCCCTTTATCTATTTTATCCATTCCCCTACCCACTTCCCCTCTGGCAACCACCAGTTTGTTGTCTGTATTTAAGAGCCTGGTTTTTTGTTTGTCTCTTTTTCTCTTTGTTCATTTGTTTAGTTTCTTAAATTTGACATATGAGTGGAACCATGATATTTGTCTTTCTCTGACTGATTTATTTCACTCAGCATTATTCCCTCTAGGTCCATTCATGTTGTTGTAAACTGCAAGATTTCATTCTTTTTTATGGTTGAGTAATATATGTGTATCTTTATCCATTTATCTATTGATGGACACTTGGGTTACTTCCTTACCTTCTTTATTGTAAATAATGTTGCAGTAAACATACAGATACATGTATCTTTTCAATTTAGTGTTTTTCTTTTCTTTGGGTAAATACCCAGTAGCAGAATTAATGGATTATATGGTAGTTCTATTCTTAATTTTTTGAGAAACCTCCATACTGTTTTCCACAGAGGCTGCACCAATCTGCATTCCCACCAACCATATACAAAGGTCCCTCTTTTTCCACATCCATGCCAACACTTGTATTTCTTGTGTTTTTAATTTTTGCCATTCTGACAGATGTAAAGTGATATCTCCTTGTGATTTCAATTTGCATTTCCCTGAAGATTAGTGATGTTGAGCATCTTTTCTTTTCTTTTCTTTTTTTTAAAGATTTTATTTATTCATGAGAGACACAGAGAGAGAGAGGCAGAGACAGGCAGAGGGAGAAGCAGGCTCCATGCAGGGAGCCTGATGTGGGACTTGATCCCGGGTCTCCAGGTTCATGCCCTGAGCTGAAGGCGGCGCTAAACCGCTGAGCCACCCAGGGATCCCCTGAGCATCTTTTCAAGTGTCTGTTGGCCATCTGCATGTCCTCTGCCCATTTTTAGTTGGATTATTTGCTTTTTTGTGTGTTGCATTGTATAAATTCTTTATATATTTTGGATATTAACTCCTTATCAGATATATTATTCACAAATATCTTCCCTCATTCAGTAGGTTGTCTTTTTGCTTCATTGATGGCTTCATTCACCATGCAGAAGCTTTTTATTTTGGTGTAGTCCTAACAGTTTAATTTTGCTTTTGTTTCCTTTACCAGCGAAGACATACCTAGAAAAATATTTCCATGCCCACTGTGAAAGAAATTACTGCCTACATTTTCTTCTTTTTAATCTCCTCAATCTCTGTTCTTTGATTGGTGTATTTCTACAATTTATATGTAAGGTAATCATTTACATGTTGGTGCTTAATTAAGTTTGCCATTTTGGTTTTTGTTTTCTATTTGTTTCCACTGGGGTTTTTTCTCTTTTTATTTGTTTTGCTTTTTTAAAAAGATTTTATTTATTTATTCATGAGAGACACAGAGAGAGAGAGAGAGAGAGAGAGAGAGAGAGAGAGAGAGAGAAAGACAGAAACACAGGCAGAGCAAGAAGCAGGCTCCATGCAGGGAACCTGATGTGGGACTCGATCCCGGGTCTCCAAGATCACACCCTGGGCTGAAGGCAGCGCTAAACCGCTGAGCCACCCAGGCTGTGCTGTTTTGCTTTTTTATATGTGGGTTACTGAATAATTTTTAGGAATCCATCTTGATTTATTTATGATGTTTTGGGTGTAGCTCTCTTTATAGTGTTCGTAGTGATTGCTCTGAGTATTACAACATACACATATGACTTGTAATAGTGCACTCACATTACCTACCATTTTACCACTTTGAGTGAAGTATCAAAACCTCACTTAGGTTTAGGTCCCCTTACATTCACTACTTTTAAATATATCCTTGTCTTGAGTATCATCTGGTGCTATCAGTTTTATTTTAATCATCAAACATGATTTATAAAACTCATGAAGGAAATCATACTCTATTGTGTCACCCATATTCTTGCTCTTCTGTTTTTCCTAATGCTCTAAGGTTTTTATTATTTCCTCTTTTTTTAATGTTCTTTCATCCAATCTTTAAGGATAGGCCTTCTAGCAGCAAATTCTTTTAGTTTTTTTAAAATCTGAGATTTTGTTTTCCCTTCATTCCTGAAGGATCATTTTGCCAGATGTAGAATTCATGGTTGACAGTTTTTTTCTTTTAGCAGTGCTTTCTGGCTTCCATGTCATTTGAATTGATGTTTCTATACAGGTAATGTGTCATTTTTCTCTGGCTTCTTTCAGGACTTCTTTTCTTTGTCTTTAGGTTTTGAACATGTAATTATAATGTGTCAAGGCACAGATTTCTTTGGGATTAGCCCACTTCTTTGTGTCTTTTGTCAAACTTGGGATGTTTTCAGCCATTATTTCATATTATGTCATATCTAAGAAGGCTTTGCCTACTGGTTTGTCTTTGAATCTCAGAACATGCTACAATGCCTGATACATTGTTTATGCTTTGTATATATTTATTCAAATGAATGAATGAATCTAAGAATAAGTAAGTGAATTCAGTCAACTATAAGTTGGGATTTCAGGTCTCTTGATCAAAATGGCTCTTTTCCTAAGGAGTTGACCCAGTTTTATTTGTCTACTTATAGACTGTAATCCTACATGAAATGTAGTTTCCCGGGGATCTAACAATCTATTTCATGCTTCGTCATTTGCATCTTCACATTCTCGAAGCAAATAATCTCATGTAATGATTGAGGAGAAGAATGCAAGTGATGGGGGGATGTCACAAGAACTCTGGAAACTCCCAAGGAGGAAAGGGAGCAGTCCAGGAGATTGAAATTACCAAGGTTCTATTTTGCCACCTACCTGTTTTGTCTCTATCAATTGTATCTTTTAAAATACATTTATTAGGGGCACCTGGATGGCTCAGTGGTTGAGCATCTATCTGCCTTTGGCTCAGGGCATGATCCTGGGGTTCTGGGATTAAGTCCCATATTGAGATCCCTATAGGGAGCCTGCTTCTCCCTCTGCCTGTATCTCTGCCTCTCTGTGTCTTTCATGAATAAATACATAAAATATTTAAAAAATAAAATAAAATACATCTGGGACACCTGGGTGGCTCAGCAGTTGAGCATCTGCCTTTCACTAAGGGCGTGATCCCAGGTTACTGGGATCAAGTCCCACATCAGGCTCCCTTGAGGAGCCTGCTTCTCCCTCTGCCTATGTCTCTACCTTTGTGTGTCTCTCATGAATAAATAAATAAATAAATCTTTAAAAACATATATATATATATTAAAAACCATCAGTTGGGGGGGTGCCTAGGTGACTCAGTTGGTTTGGTGTCTGACTCTTGATTTTAGCTTAGGTCGTGATCTCAAGGTCCTGTAGTCAAGCCCCACATGGTGCTACACACTTGGCATGGAGTCTGCTTGGGATTCTCTCTCTTCCTCTCCTTCTGCCCCTTTCCTCCCCGCTGTCTCTCTAAAAAATGTCTTTTTTTAAATCATCAGGGGCACCTAGGTGGCTCAGTTGGTTAAATCTCCAACTTTTGATTTCAGCTCAAGTTGTGATCTCAGAGTTGTGAAATCAAGCCCCGCGTTGGGCTCCATGATGTGCATGAAGCCTGCTTAAGATTCTTTCTCTGCCCCTCTCTATTTCTAAAAAAAATCATCATTAGGGTAAACATGAATGAATTCTTAGATATGTCTTTAGGTAGAAAACTTAATGTCCCCAGATGCCCAGAAGGACAACCTTCTTCGGCACTATGTCCCAGCAGTCACTCCTACCTATAGCTCACAAGACTGAGCAGTAGTACTTTGAGTATCCATTTCAGCTTAGTCTGGAAGCAACAACACAATTGTATTTGATTTTAACCAATAGTGACAAACCAAAGGTTTGATCAATAAATTTAGCCTGAGGCAGAAGCAAGTTTACTGTGATAATTTATTGGGAAAATCTTCTCTTTGTGCTGAATACATCACTTGGTTGCATGTTTCCTCTGTTTTCATTTTTGCCTTTTCTTTTTTCTCTTCCTTTCTCTCTTTCCTTCCTTCTTTCCTTCCTTCCTTCCTTCCTTCCTTCCTTCCTTCCTTCCTTCCTTTCTTCCTTCCTTCCTTCCTTCTTTCCTTCCTTCCTTCCTTCTTGTCAACTAAAGGCTACTTTCATAGACAGAGTATATCTCCAAAAATAAAACCTCTAATGCTTGTTGAATTAGTGTCAATTTAACTATAAATTTAATCAAAATATATTTAGACAAGAGCTTTATATTCTCTGGCAAATGAATTTAAATGTACTGAAAAGCAAAGCAAATCATAATAAGTCAAATAATATGTACATATTCTGGTAGACACAAGTTAATGAAATTTCCCTCAATTGGCAGCTGAATTGACTTAAAATCCTAGCTGTGGTAAGGTTTTTCAGATAATAGCCTGAAACCTGTGGTCCTTTACCACTTGGGACCAGTTAAGCATTCCTGCTTCATGACCCTTTTCCAAGTGATTTGGGAAAATTTAACCAGGCTGCAGCAGTGTGAAGGCCAGGGGTCCCCTGGGGAGGCTGTGGCTGTTACTGCCCATAGACCAGTCTAAACCTAGCTCCAGGCCCACACAGGTCACTCTGGAATGTCCAAGGCTGTTTGAGGTACAGAAAAGGGCTTTATGGCAGTGAAATGGGGAGGTACAGTCAGTTTCAGGCTCTGTCCACAAGAATAAATTGCAGCCTAGAATTTTAGCCAAGTTCTGAGTATGTCCGAAGAGCTTTCATGTTCACCATAATTCTAGGTGAGAGAGCCAGGATAAAGGAAAGCCACAACCACAGTAAAAACAGAGTTATTTAGAATTGAAATATTTAATGTTTATAGAAAGAGTGAGGCTATTTTGTGTCCCTGTTAAAGTGGTCTTCAAAGTTGTTGGTTTGGTTAATATGAGTTCTTTATTTGGATGAAATACTGGGTTTGTCTGCCAAATGATTGCCTAACCATATGTTATTTTGCCTTCTAAAATAGCCAAAAAAAATTTGTTTTGCTGCTTCTATATTTGCTTTATATACCTGATCCTTGGTGGAGTAGAGATTGTTTTAGGGATTAACATGAAGAATTAAAATGAAGAGTTAACACTTTGTGTCATAAATTGAATCTTTTTCTTAGTTTTTTCATATGTCTTTTGACTTGATGATTTTTTAAACCAGAAATTTACTTTTAGGTAGTCAAGTTAATCAATTTCTTTAAAGATTTTATTATTTAAAAAAATAAATAAAGATTTTATTATTTATTTGAGACAGCGAGCAAGCAAGCATGAGCAGCAGAGGGATAGAGACAGGGAGAAGCAGGTTCCCTACTGAGTGGGGAGCCCAGTGCAGGGTTCAATCCCAGGACCTTGAGATCATGACCTGAGCCGAAGGCCAGACACTTAACCGACTGAGCTACATGCGTGTCCCAAGTTTATTAATTTTTAATGTTATAGTTTTAGGATTTTGAAATTTAAAAGACCCTTCCAAATCTGAGGCTATCAAATAATTTCTCCATTTTTGATTTAACACTTATAGGGTTTTATATTTATATCTTTGATCTATTTGGAATTTATGCTAGTGGATGGTGTGAGGTATAGCTCCAAATCTATTGTTTTCCAGAGAGTTACCTAGCTTTCCCAAACCAATTTATCAAATATCTATATTTTAGCTTTGATCTGAGAGTCTATCTATAACATATATTAAATTATTATGTGTATTTTAGTCTACTTCTGTATTTTCTCTTCTGTTCCATTTGTCTGCCTTAGCATTTATACACTAATATCATATTATTGAGGTCCTATGAAATGTTTTTATGATGGGTAGAGATGGTCTTCCCTACTTTGCCCCCTTTTCTAAATTTTTCTGGTTGTTCTTTTTTATATTTCCATATGAGCTTCATAGTGACCTTGTTTTATTCCTATCCACATCACCACAATTTAAAAAGTAAATAAAATCTGCAATTCATATTGCTATCACATTGAATTTATGAATAAACTTAGAAAGAATTTACATCTTTTGCAAATTGAGTCTTCGCACCCAAGAATAAGGCTTGTTTTTGTTTTTCCAATTGTGTCTTTTGTGTACTTTAAAAGTGATTTAAATTATTCTTCACCATAAGTTTTTGGTATTTCTTGATAAATATAGTACTATGCATATTTAGTGTTATTGTCGCTAACATAAAGTTGGTCCTTTCCCTCATTATAAACTCTATCTAGTTGTTATTTAAGCAAAAAAAATGTATGATAAGGCCTTATGACTTTCTGCAGATGGAAATTTCAGAGATCTTGCAGGAGCTTGACTATAATCCAGTGATACTTCAATGAACAAATTCCCAATAATGACGTTTCATTTGAATATAACATACTATGCTAAAACCATTTTTCTGGCAATATAGCAGTCCACAGATCAAGCCTTAAAAATGCCTATGCCCTTTGATTTTTGTATACCTATAGCCTAAAGAATAGATATGACAATGCGAACAGTGGCTGGCTCAAGGTAGAAGGATTTATGGAAGGGTTTATATTTCCTTGTTTTCTGTTTCTTTGAATGTTCCTGCTTTTTAAATATCAAATATGCATTACTTTTATAACACAAATGTTATTTTTCTTTTTCTTTTATTTAATTTATTTATTCATGATAAACACAGAGAGAGGCAGAGACATAGGCAGAGGGAGAAGCAGGCTCCACACAGGAAGCCTGATGCAGGACTCGATCCTGGGACTTGGGGATCACACCCTGAGCCAAAGGCAGATGCTCAACTGTTGAGCCACCCAGGCGTCCCACAAATGTTATTTTGCAATAAAAATTCATGTTTGTAAATCAGAGAATATATGCACAAATGCACAGCCACATGTCACCAAAATCCCCTCCTCCACAGCTTGGGTGTGCTGCCATACAGTGCACACAGGTAGTTCTGAATAGGAAAGAGAGGAGGTTTAAAAAAAAGAAAGAAAGAAAGAAGAGAGGTTTGGGGATTGAGCTGGGTTTAAGATCTAATCTCAGTTCTGCCACCTGCTACCTAAGTGTCCCTGGACAGGTTACTTAACCTCTTTGGACCCTACATTCCCATCTGTAATATAGAGGTTGTTAAGTTTTTGAAAATATGACAAAATACATAGCACACAGCAAGAATTTCGGTAAAGGGTAGTTGCTTCAGTGATTTAGCAGGCTCAGGAAACCCCTGGGTAACACTGCAAAACATGAGCACATTTTCTCCTCCCTTTTTTCTCTCTTGGTGATGCACTTACCTCCTTCTCAATAACTCCCAATATTCAATATATACATTTCTGCTCATTTCTTCTCCTTCCCTTGTTAAAAACCCTTCCTGCTGTCAAAACAGGAAATTACTTACAACTTTTTTCTTTTTCTTAAAGAAGGATCATATTATAATTAAATGAGGGTTAGTGGCAGAATGATAATAGCAAATGCATGTAGCATTTACTGTGTGCCAGGCTCTCCTGAGTGTTCCTCACAGATTACCTCATTGTGATCATGTTTATAACTCTAAGAGATACATGTAGTTTTATGATCCCTGTTGTAGAGATGAGGAAGCTGAGGCACAAAGGCTGTCGTGGAGATTTTTACAGGTTGACTCCTCCCCTGTGCCACACAAGCCCTCATAAGCCTTGGATGTGTCCTTATGGAAGGTAATTTGATTTGTTTATGTGTGTTTGCTTCACCCTCTGATACTTCTCTTCCTACCCCTGGCATTTCTGACCTGTAAAGCCTTGGTATGCCTGCAATCCGTTCCCTTCCCATGTAAAGATGGGTCCCTTCTGGCATCATCCATGCTGGCATTTTCTACCATCTGGCACATGCCGACCACCTTCTTGCTTGCACAGATGTGCCAGTGCCTTAGCTTTTCCCTTCAGCACTTCCTGACAGGCCCGCCCCACCTTCACCCTCTGTTTCTGGATGATCCACATCACTATGCTCAACACAGGTAATCTTTGGAAATAACTATTTAGCACAGTAGGTCCCTTTCTCCCTATCTGATCTCCCCACTTAGAGTGGGGGCAGTCTTTTTTATGTACTTAATCTTGCTTCTTTCTGGCCTCTGAAACCTTGATATTTGGCCTCTGCAATCAGCTCCCAGCTGTGCTGAAACATCACTTAAATTCTTCTGACATATTGATTGCTTTTCTTCTTATTTAGGGGTCCGGCACTGTATTTTTGTTTAGGCTCAATAGCACATTTGGAGAACATAGACCCAAATGAGCCTAAATTATGGGCATTTAAAAATAAGAATGGGGGATCCCTGGGTGGCGCAGCGGTTTGGCGCCTGCCTTTGGCCCAGGGCGCGATCCTGGATACCCGGGATCGAGTCCCACGTCGGGCTCCCGGTGCATGGAGCCTGCTTCTCCCTCTGCCTGTGTTTCTGCCTCTCTCTCTCTCTCTCTCTCTCTCTATCATAAAAAAAAAAAATTAAAAAAATAAAATAAAAATAAGAATGTGCCTCTAAAGCATTCCTATTATTCCACTGTAAATTTTAAACGTAAGTATAGTCTAATATCGTATTTATTTATTTTTAAATGCTCTGACAGCCCACACTGGGTTCAGAAACTTTACCATTGGGACGCCTGGGTGGCTCAGCGGTTGAGCGTCTGCCTGCGGCTCAGGGCGTGATCCCACAGTCCCGGGATCGAGTCCCATGTCGGGCTCCCTGCGTGGAGCCTGCTTCTCCCTCTGCCTATGTCTCTGCCTGCCTCTCTGTGTCTCTCATGAATGAATAAATAAAGTCTTTAAAAAAAAAAGAAACTTTACCATTCTTGGGACAAGTAATGCAGGAGGCATGAAGATGTATTTAACAGTATCTGTGAAGACTATAATTCATATCAATGTAAAATAAATAATTTTATTTTTAAATTTTAAATAATATGTAAGTAATTCAATACCAAGTAATACTATGTTAAGTGTTCTGGAAAATATAAAATATTGGTCTTGGGTGGTAAAAGGTGCAAAATCACCCTCTGCTGAAATTCCTGTAGCTGAGAATACTTTTTTTAATCTTCATTAACAATAAAAATATTTATTTGAGAATGCTGTTTGCAAGCAGCCAATTAATCAAAAGTTGTAAATAGGGACACCTGGGTGGTGTCCTCTGTGTCCTCAACCACCTCTGTGGTTGAGAGTCTGCCTGTGGCTCAGGTCGTGATCCTAGGGTCCTGGGATTGAGTTCCTCATCGGGCTCCCCATGAGGAGACTGCTTCTCCCTCTGCCTATGTCTCTGTCTCTCTCTGTGTGTCTCTCATGAATAAATAAATAAAATCTTTTTTTAAAAAATCCCATTTGATGGACATTCTACAGAATATCTGACCAGTCCTCCTCAAAACTATCAAGGTCATCAAAAACAAGGAAAGTCTGAGAAATTGTCATAGCCAAGAGAAGTTTAAGGAGACATAATTAAATGTAATGTAGTGCCTTGGATGAACCTTGGAACAGAAAAAGGAAACTGGTGAAAAGGTAAAATAATCTGAATTAAGTATAGACTTTCGTTAATGATATGTCATATTAATGTTAGATATTATTAGTAATAGGGAAACTGGGTTAGAGGGGTATGGGAACTGTCTGGACTCTTTGCAATATTTCTGTAAGTCTAAAACCATTCTAAAATAAAAAGTTTATTTTAAAAAAATGTATGCTGGGATCCCTGGGTGGCGCAGCGGTTTGGCGCCTGCCTTTGGCCCAGGGCGCGATCCTGGATACCTGGGATTGAGTCCCACGTCGGGCTCCCGGTGCATGGAGCCTGCTTCTCCCTCTGCCTGTGTCTCTGCCTCTCTCTCTCTCTGTGTGACTATCCTAAATAAATAAAAATTTAAAAAAAAATGTATGCTAATCCCATCTATTCCCAGAGCATTTATTTCTTAGAAGAAAGGAAGGAAAGAAGGATAGATGAGCTGGAAAGATTTCATGATCTTGAGTAAGTACTAATTGCTATAATGCTAAGCATCTTAGACATACTTATCTATGGATTATGGATTAAAATTACACTGCTTTATTTTCCTAGCAAGTACAGTGTTACTAATAAGGTTCACAGAGTTTGTGTTGTTCTCTTAGGAAGTAAAAGGAACACAGAGCTCATTAACTAGTTGGATCTTTTAAACATAGAGCTCAGAGGAGGTAAGTGTGGGAGAGCAGTAGGGATTTGGGGAGGCGTTTACAATTTACAGCTCAATGAGATGCAAAAATATTCATTGTTAATAGCTTCTGCTGGGAGTTCAGCAACCCCAAAAAGAAAAGGAGTATTGACTTGTTGGTCCATGGAGGCCACCTGCCTGCTTCTTAATTGTTTTGAAGGGCCAGTAAATGCCCTATGAATCCATCTTGGCACCTGAATGATGATATCTTGGGTGAGCTACATTAAATAGAACAGGAAAGTGGTCAGCTTCATGTATGGTTTTTTTAAAAATTACATGTGATGGGTAAATGAAATAAAAGGGAGTCTGGGTGAAAGAAGAAAATTGAAGACTTTATTTTTTTTAAGAGATTTTATTTATTTATTTAGGAGAGACACACAGAGAGAGGTAGAGACATAGGCAGAGGGAGAAGCAGGCTCCCTGCGGGGAGCCTGATGCAGAACCTGATCCCAGGACCTTGGGATCATGACCTGTGCCAAAGGCATCAGATGCTCAACCACTGAGCCATCCAGGCGCCCCTAAAGATTGTATGATAACAGACTTTAGTCAACATAAAGTTCCTATAAGACTAGGTCTTCAAAACTCAATTTAGTTCTTGCCTCCCACCACTTTCCTTCTCTTACCTTTTCCCATCCTGACCTCCACCACCAGCAGCACAAATGTTCTAATCTAGAAGCTTCCTTAATGTGGTGCAAAGTCATGAAGTAATTATGCAGTCCTGGAACCTTGCTTTTTCACTGCCCTGCTGCTAAACAATGCTCTTGTCCCCCACAAAGGCCACTAGGATTTTTCTGAAGCTTTTCTCATTAAATAACTGGGTTCATGAGTTTGGGCAGGAAAACCACAGTGCATTTCTCATCACATCATATTAAGAGTCCATACTATCAAGGTTGATCACTATTGATGTTACTCTTGATCATGTGGCTGAGGTAGTGTTTGTCATGTTTCTTCACTGTAAAGCTACTCTTTCTATTTTTTAAGATTTTATTTATTTATTCATGAGAGAAACAGAGAGAGAGAGAGAGACAGAGAGACAGAGAGACAGAGACACAGGCAGAGGGAGAAGCAGGCTCCATGCAGGGAGCCCAATGTGGGACTCAGTTCCAGGACTCCAGGATCACGACCGACCTGAGCTGAAGGCAGGTGCTAAACCACTGAGCCACCCAGGGATCTCCAAGATACTCTTTTATTCTCTCTCCACACTGTACTCTTAAGAATCTGCCAATTGGGGCAGCCTGGGTGGCTCAGCGATTTAGTGCTGCCTTTGGCCCGGGACATGATCCTGGAGTCCCGGGATGAGTCCCACATCAGGCTCCCTGCATGGAGTCTGCTCCTCTCTCTGCCTGTGTCTCTGCACCTCTCCCTCTCTCTCTCTGTCTCTCATGAATAAATAAATAAAATCTTAAAAAAAAGACTATGCCATTTTTCCAAGGGGGCTTGATTTCTTTTGTTGGAGAACAGTATTAGAAATTGAGATCTGGGCACTAGGTATACTCATTACTCTTGGGCTGCCCTTGCTTCCGGCCATCTCAGTTCACAGACCAAGATGTTATATGTGTGTATATAAACCCATGTATGTACACATATCTACGAACATTTCTCTATGTAATTATCTATATCTATATTGAGGTGATCATGAGTTTATACTGGTATCTCCAACATTAATTCATTACCACATGGACCATTCTAGCCTCTTCCCCTTGATTATCTGTAACCACTTACTCTTACAGTGAGAAGCCTGGCTCTCACCATCCACCATCCATTTACTTAGTGGCTTAATTCCAGTATATATGTATGTATAATGGTTTCAGAATTATTGCCCCATAAACCCCTGGGGGGAAGAAACTTTATCAACTAGAGTAATGCTTACGCACAGTTTCTTTTGCCTTTAGCCTTAGGGACTCCACTTATTTCCAAAATTACTTAGGACAGCATCTTATTCCCCCACTCCCTTTAGTGAGATTGTGTCATACATTTGTAATACAGTTCCATTGTTTTGTCATATTATGCATTCCACTCTGGAATCCCCTAACTTTCTAAGCAATTTTTGAAAGTTTGTCTACACTCTTCTTATTGTAAAGTTCTGTGGGATTGATGACTTATATTCACCATTATAGTATCACACAGAATAGACTTAGTGACCTAAATAATATGCTGTGCTTCACCTATACAATCCTCTCCCCTACACCCTATAACTTTAGCAACCATTGATCTGTTTACTGACTTTATAGCTTTTCCTTTTCCAAAATATCATATAATTGGAATCCTACAATGTGTGGGCTTTTCAGACTGGCTTCTTTTACTTAACAATTAGCATTTAAGATTTATCCATGAATTTTTGCGACTTGATAATTCATTTTATCACTGAATAATATTTCATTATATAAATCTGCTAGTTTTGTTTATGCATTCGCCTATTGAAACACAGTTGCTTCCAGTTTTAGTGATTATGAAACAGAGATGCTATAAGCATTCACTTGCAAGTTTTTTTGTAACGCAAATTTGCAAATTTGTTGGGTAAATACCTAGTACCAATCATATGGGAATACTAGATTTAGTTTTGTAAAAAACTGCCAAACTGCCTTCTAAAGAGACTGTATCATTTTGCATTCCCACCAGCAATGAGTGAAAGTTCCTGCTGCTTTTGCAACCTGACCATCAATTGGTATTGTCAGGGTTTTTTTGATTTGAGCTTTTCTAATAGATATGCAGTTGTATCCCATTATTGTTTAATTTGCAATTTCTTGATGGCAAATGATGTTGGGCATCTTTTCATATGCTTATTTACTACATGTATATGCTTCTGGATGAAGTGTCTGTTCAGATCTTCTGCCCATTTGTTAATGGGTTGTTTCTTCCCATATTGTTGAATTTTAAGAGTTCTTTGTATATTTTAGATATACCTTCTTTATCAGGTATGTGCATTGCAAATATTTTCCCCAGTCTGTAGCTTACCTTTTCATTTTTTTAGCATTATTTGCAGAACATAAAATTTTAATTTTAACAAAGTCCAACTAAGCAATTTTTCTTTATTGTTATATTTAAAAATTCATCAACAAATCTGAGATTATAATACACTTTCTTCTTAAAGTTTTACTTATTTAAGTAATAACCACACCCAACGTGGGGCTCAAACTCACTACCACAAGATCAATTGTCACAGGCTCTTCTGACTGAGCCAGCCATGCACCCCTCTCCTATGCTTTCTTTAAGAAATTTTATAACTTGGGATGCCTGGGTGGCTCAGTGGTTGAGCGTCTGCCTTCAACTCAGGCTGTGATCCCAGAGTCCTGGGGTCGAATCCCACATTGGACTCCTTGCATGGAGCCTGCTTCTCCTGTCTCTGCCTCTCTCTCTGCCTCTCTGTGTCTCTCATGAATAAATAAATAAAATCTTTTTTAAAAAGAAATTTTATAACTTTGTATATTAGATTGGAATCTCTGATCCATTTTGAATTATTGTTTGTGTAAAGTCTATACCTATGCTCTTTTTTTCACATGTGGATGTCCACTTATTTAGCACCATTATTAAAAAAGACTATTCTTTCTTCTTCGAATTGTCTTTGTTCCTTTGTTAAAGATGAGTTGTCTATTTTTGCAGGGATCTATTTCTAGGCTTTTCTATTCTGTTACATTTATCTATGTGTCTACTCTTTTGCCAATATTCTGTCTTAATTACTATCGACTTAATAATAAGTCTTAAGTAGAGTACTGTGAGTTCTCCAACTTTGTTCTTCTTCAGTATTATGTTGGCTATTCTTGGTCCTTTGTCTTCCCATATAAGCTTTAGAATTAGTTTTTTGATATCTACAAAACAGTTTGCTGGGGTTTTGATTAGGACTGTGTTGAATCTATAGATCTAGTTGGGAAAAAGTCACATCTTAATAATTGAGTCTTCCAATCCATGAACACAAGTGATTTCTTCATTTATTTAGATCTTCATTGATTTTTTCATCAATGTTTTGTAGTTATTTGCACACAGGTCCTGTAATACTGTATTATATTTATCGTTAAGTGTTTAATTTTTAAGTGCTATTATAAATGGTATTTTTTTACATTTCAAATTCTATCAGTTCATTGCTGACATATAAGGAAAGAAATTAACTTTTGTATATTGCATCTCTGTTATACTTATTTATTAATTCCAGGAGATTTTTGTTGATTCTTTGAGATTTTCTGCATATCTGATCATGTCATCTGTGAATAGAGAAGTTTATTTCTTCCTTTTTAGTCTGTATACCTCTTTTTTCCTTTCTCACCTGATTGAATTAACTAGAACTATATTGCAGAGGAAAGGTGAGAGAAGACACCCTTGCCTTGTTCCCAATATTAGGAGAAAGTGCCCAGTTTCTCATTAACAAGTATGGTGTTAGCAGTCAGCTTTTTGTAGATGTTCTTTATCTAATTAAGGATATTTGATATTTCCTCTATTCCTCGTTTGCTGTACATTTTTTTTTCATGAATTAGTATTGGATTTTGTCAACTGCTTTTTCTACATCAAGCATATGATCATATGCTTTTTCTTCTTTACACTGTTGATGTAGATTAGGTTAATTGTGTTTTGAATGTTAAACCAGTCTTGCATACCTGTTACAAATCTCACTTGATTGTGGCATACAATTCTTTATATATATTGTTGGATTTCATTTAATATTTTGTTGAGGACATTTATTTCTATGTTCATGAGAAATACTGGTCTGTAATTTTTTTTGTAATGTCTTTATCTGGCTTTGATATTAGGATAAACTGGTCTCATTGAATATGTTAAAAATGTTTCCTCTTCTATTTTTAGGAAGGGGTTGTAGAGAACTCGTATCATTTCTTCCTTAAATGTTTGGTAGAATTCACTGGTAAAACCATCTGGGCCCAGAGATTTCTTTTTTGGAAGGTTATTAATTAAATATTTTGTGTAGTCACATTTTAGAAAGTAAAAAGAAACAAGGGAATTTAACTTGAGTAATGTATTTATTCAACCTACTTATTATTGTCATTTCAACATATAGTTAATATGAAAATATTACTGAGTAATTTTATATTCTTTTTCTTGTGCTAAGTTTTTTTTTCTCTTTTTTCTCTTCTTTTTCTTTTCTTTTCTTTTTCTTTTTCTCTTTTTTTTCTGTGCTAAGTTTTTGAAATATGGTGCATTTGAACCTACCACATATCAAGTACTCAATAGCCTACCATATTGGACAATGTACATCTGAGGTCGAAACCAAAATTGTGGTTACTATTGAATTTTAATAATATATATTTTACCTTTTCTAAGGATATTAATGATGGAATATAGATTTATTATTTTTAAGGAAACAATCTGGTACTTTCCCTTAAAAGAGAATCATATATATCACTATCAGAAAAGAAGTCTTGGCAATGAAAAATTAATATGTGTAATATTATTTCTCATGTAGTAAATTCAATTTAATTTCATGGAATGTCACAAAATTTTTAAGAGGCAAATAAACCAAGCTGCTAGTGTTAACTGAAAAATTACCCTTTTCTGTGACAGTGTCTGTAACAGTTTTAAATTGAGTCAGTATGCTCTGAGAACTGTAAAACCAAAGCTGTCCACTAGCAAAGTAACTTGACCTTGTTTGCACTAAGCCATTTGCTGTTAGCATGAATTTACAATGTGGACTAATCATCAAATACAGCAGGGTGATTGGCTCTGTTGAATAGACATATATCCCTGTCTGATATTAGCTGAATAAGACTTCTGCTCCTTCATTATATCAGCAGCTTTCTCTTTCTGGACCTGTCTCTATCGTTCCTCAGAAAGTCCAAGCATAATGAGGCTGATAGAAAGTAGACCAGCAGTTCCAAAGTACTGCTTTGGATTCAGTCAAGAATGCAAAAGATGCAGGCAGGAAGAGCCTGCATCTTTTCTGGCCCAGAGGTCCAACAGCTAACAGGTGTCTTAGCCTCCACGAAGTTCCCTAAATCTTGGCAACATCCAGCCAAATCAGGAATGGGTTCTTTGACCAAGACTTAGATGAGGAGAGCACCTTACAAGTAGTTAATAAATAACAGTTGGATGGATGAATGAGTCCATGAACAAATGCATGCATGAATGAATGAATAAAAATAAACTTCTGGCTTCTTGGGCTATTTGCAGTCCTCCTGCCTGCCTGAAGGACAGGCTCTGGGCCAAATTCTGAATCAAAAGTCTGTCTTTGATTTTGTCTCATCTCCTTTTCTTGGTATCATTATGTCCTCATAAATTCTACCCTATATCCCATTCCCATATTATTTCCTAATCCTTTGTGATAGGATTATTATCCCCATTAGGCAAATGGAAAAACAGAGGCTCAGAGAGAGATAAGTAGGAGCTCTGAAAGCTAATCTTGGCTCTGTCTTTATCCAGCAGGATGATCTTTATTTTTTATTTTTTATTTTTATTTTCCAGCAGGATGATATTGAACATCTCTCTTCAATCTTGGGACTCAGATTAATGCCTCCTATTCCTACACACCTTGGATGACTGCCACTCACCAGCTGTGTGAGTTTGGACAAATTACTTACCTTCTATTAGCCACAGTTGCCTTATCAGTAGAGTCTGAGTAAATATCAATGGCTTGATTTACCTGATGGGTTCATTTACCTGACTGGCTGTTATAAAAAATGTAAATAGATGAAATAAGGCTCATAAACCACTTAGCACAATACCTAGCATGCAACAGATATTCAATAAACATTAACCATTACCATTTTTACCTCCCATCTGTCAAATCGTTGAGCTATCTATGCTTAAAAATAATAATACTGAAATAGCAAATAACATTTATTGAACCAGCAAATGTGCAAATCTATGTATACATGTTATCTCACCTAATTCTTGCATAATAACACCCTCATTTTACAGGTGAAGAGACTAAAGCACAAACTTTGTAAGTGACCCACTTGAGGTCACAATTGCTAAATGGTAAAGTTAGGATTTGAGCTGTATCTAATTCAAAGGAGGTACTCTTTTTGTTATATTATAAGAACTCTTCTAGCTCCAAAAGTCTATAACTTGCAACTATTCTTTGAATTATAAAACTTTGGTGATGCAAAAAAAATTCATCAAAGGCCGACCTATGTGTGGTGGTATCTAGGTGCCATGAAAGGTACGAGATGAATAGGACATAGTCCTTAGCCTCTTGTATCATTTCGTCTTGGCCAATTTTCCTTGGTCTCTTTTCTAATGTGATTCTAGAATTCAATAGTCATTTCTCCATCTCTCTCATCTTTATAAACTGTTATTTAGCAAATGTGTTTCTAAAGAACTGCATTTGCTAAATTAACAGTGCTAACCGAGGCTGATTATCTCAGCACAGTAAATTGTCAGCATCTATGCTACGGCTTTTTAATTAGCTTGAAATGATCATTACTAAGTGACCCTTTATGTAACACAATAACAAATCATTTCAAAAGCATTTGCTGACAACCTACAGTAAGTTAAATGGTGTCCAAAAAATCCCACAAAACACCCCCAAAATCCCACCCATGTTTGAGGATTTTTTTTTAAGAAAGATTAAAACTTATAGGGGTTTCTCCCACTCTCCCATCTGTAAAAAGGTCTGTTCTATGGAACGCCTGCTGTGATACAGTGCGCTTGATAGATAAGCCAACATGAAGTATAGGGTGTGAGGTATGAGGCTTCTTTTTATTCTAAACCGATTGACAGATCACCACCATCGGCTTGGTGAAAACAATCTGAATAACTAAGCTAACTGATCCACAGGAATCCAGTACTTTTTGTTTAGATGGAACAAAATCTTAAAATGTCACTTCTTACACCAGTATAACTTATGGCAATTTTTTCTCCACACCCCTAAAATGAAGAGACATTAGCATAATAAAAAATAACTGGGCAATTTCTATTGAAAATAGAATTTCTCATTTTCTCAAAATTATTCTCATTTTCATGCTCCTGTTTTTTGTGTGGCTTTTGGAATCAGAAAATGAAAGCTAAATCCCATTGCTTTCACACTGATCAGGAAAGGGAGATGTGGACAGCAAGCTTTAACTAGAAACCACACCTGTCCACTTTCCTGCTCAGAGTAACTCCAAAATTTATATTTGAAGTCAGAGCAGAAGTTTTGTTAACAGAAAAGTGTTTTTCCATTTCAGAATCTTCAAAAATGAAGTCTTTCTAACTTTACCAAGACCCTTGCTCTTTATCTTTTTTTTCAAAATTTTTTAAAATTTTATTTATTTATTCATGACAGAAGACAGAGAGAGAGAGACAGAGAGGCGGAGACACAGGCAGAGGGAGAAACAGGCTCCATGCAGAGAGTTCAACGTGGGACTCGATCCCGGGTCTCCAGAGTCAGGCCCTTGGGCTAAAGGTGGCACTAAACCGCTGAGCCACCCGGGCTGCCCGACCCTTGCTCTTTATCTAACCTCTCCATTATTACTTAAGATTTCTCCCTCTACCAGGCAGACAGGTATTTACCTGCTGTGAGGTAATTTGGAGCCAGGCATTGTCCTTAACAGAAGAGCACTAAATTATTCAGAGACCAGCTAGGAGATGGACGACTGAAAGTTTGGGTCATGGATGAAATTCTGCTCAAACCACTTGTTGATAATAAATAAACAACCTTCACTAATAATGAGGACTCACAGACAGTAATAAATGTTTATTCTGAGATTATAAAGGAACTTCAGAAGCAGGCTCCATGCAGGGAGCCTGTTGTGGGACTCGATCCCAAGACCCCAGTATCATACCCTGAGCCAAAAGCAGTTGCTCAACAACTGAGCCACTCCAGCGTCCCGGAATCACACGTGATCTTGAAAAGTTGGGGTGATTGAGCTGAGTTGGAGGGAATGAAATGCAACAAGAATAAATGTGAGGTTCTACACTCTGGTCTGAATAACTCCATTGGGCAGGCTTTGGGTAGAGAAGTCATGGATTTGTAGAAACATGTGTAGCCAAAGATGTAGGGGTTAAACCTAAGTAGAAAACCTAGTGTCTTTTGGTTAGCTTCTGAGTGTTGTCCTGCATGGAATTTAGATCAGAAAAAGGGTGAAGGGAGAACCTGATATGTATCCAGAAGGAGATTAAGAAGAGGCAAGGGAAAGAAACAGGGAAAATGAAAGGAAAGGAAGAAGAAAATGGGCAAAGGGGAAAATTGGGAAAAGGAACGACAGTACCATAGCAGAAGATCTGTCATAGGAAACAAAGGATCAGAATTATAGCCACAGGGATCCCTGGGTGGCGCAGCGGTTTAGCGCCTGCCTTTGGCCCAGGGCGCGATCCTGGAGACCCGGGATCGAATCCCACATCGGGCTCCCGGTGTATGGAGCCTGCTTCTCCCTCTGCCTGTGTCTCTGCCTCTCTCTCTCTCTCTCTCTCTGTGACTATCATAAATAAATAAAAGTTTAAAAAAAAAAAAAAAAAAAAAAAAAAAAAAAAAAAGAATTATAGCCACAGAAACCACCTCAGAATTCAAGCCTCCTCTTAATTCTTCTTCTTTTCTAACAAATTATATTATTTCCCCTTCTAACAAATTCTATTTTTTATAAATTTATTTTTTATTGGTGTTCAATTTGCCAACATATAGTTGCCAACATATAGTTTGCCAACATATAGTGCTCATCCCATCAAGTGCCCCCCTCAGTGCCTGTCACCCAGTCACCCCCACTCCCTGCCGACCTCCCCTTCCACCACCCCTAGTTTGTTTCCCAGAGTTAGGAGTCTCTCATGTTCTGTCTCCCTTTCTGATATTTCCCACTCATTTTTTTCTCCTTTCCCCTTTATTCCCTTTCACTATTTTTTATATTCCCCAAATGAATGAGACCATATGTTTGTCCTTCTCCGATTGACTTATTTCACTCAGCATAATACCCTCCAGTTCCATCCATGTCGTAACAAATTGTATTTCTAAAAAATTCTATTATTCTAACAAATTCTATGATTCCTCTCTTCTAACAAATTCTACCTCTCTCTATCCTACCCATGTCAAGACCCTGGAACACTATTCATTTCGGGCAGTTTAGGTAGCTGTAATAAGAAGTGAATAAAGGATAAATACCTTTGGTTGAGGAAGACAGACTCTAGTGACATATGGATTCTGGCTTATAATATTTTCCTAAAGGAAAAAAAAGACACAAAATTTTAATTTTCAAGTACAACCACTCTATCAGCACAGTAGATATGACTAGATCTGACTTTTCTTTTATGGACCTCGAAACAAAGTATTTATACCAATAGGCAAAGAGATCTCAATATAGGCCATAACCTATGTCTCAGTGGTTCCTAAACAAGCATTTACCCAATGCACCGATAAAAATAATGTCAAAATACAAGCGTTTACAACACTGAACCAAAAGATGAACTTTAACTTCTTGACTTTCTTTTTGACCTGTAATTTCTAAAACTGCTAGAAACATACTTATCTCTTTTTTTTCAATTCATGAGAGACACAGAGAGAGAGACACAGAGACATAGGCAGAGGGAGAGGGAGAAGCAGACTCCTTGCGTGTAGACTGATGCAGGACTCGATCCCAGGACCCTGGGATCACGACCTGAGTCAAAGGCAGATGCTCAACCACTGAGCCACCAGGTGCACCTAAACACACTTATCTGATACTTCAATAATATTGGGGTTTGAATTTTAATTGCATAACTTTGATATCATTTTGAATTCTTAAGACTTTTAAGAATGGGTGTTAGTGGTATGGGGTAACAGATATTGAAACAACGCCTCACCTTTGGGTTGCATTTTTAACTTTTCAAAACACTTCCTTATCTCCATCATTAGATTCTTTAAAAATCCTTGGAAACCCATAGGAAGGAGACCAGACTCTGAAAGGATGAAATAGGGGCACTGAAAAAGTCAAGTGGCTCAGCTTTGCAATATCAGGTGACTGTTGGCAGACTTGGAGCTCAAGTCCCTTGTGATCATTCCACTATATTTCTTAAAGTGTGGTCCTTAGAATGTTATTGTATAAGATTTTCTACAGGAAAGGGAACCAGAGTTAAAGAAATGTAGAACGTGCTGCATTATGGAAATGTTTTAGAGGTTCATAAGACACATTTTCATATTTTTTTAGACACATTTTCATATTAAAGATTCTAAGGGTGCTCTAGTAAGAACCATGTTTAATATACTGGAAAAAATCACCGTAGATTTATGCTGCTTCCACAGTGGGCTACGTCTGAATTCTTACCTTCTATTCAAAGTGATACCAGGATAAGGCAGGACAAGTTGAAAATCAAAAAGAGTTTACTCCAATCTGGACATCAGGAAGCATCTGTATTTCATTTCTTCTGCCTGAAGTGAGATTTCGTTTAGTGGATCTCATTAAATTATGTGGTTCAAATCACTCATGGCAAATGCTTAGAGACTGTTTTAGCACGTTTTAATATGTCAGATTGTACTCGGCTTTAGGCCAAGGACAGGGCAATTTTTCTGTGTTTTCAGAGAGCTTGCTCGATTGCAGAGATTTGAGGCTTATTGCTTTTATGCAATGTTAAATTGGGATTCAGCGATTGGAAATGTTGGTGGGAAAATACTGCCTGTTCCATAAGGCAGGCTTGGTGCTTTTTGAAGGACAGGCCGTACCTTTTTAGTTCTCTGTTTTGTTTCGGACTTCATTTTTCCCACAAATATTGTTGGATAGAAGAAAGAGAATTTCTGCTTTTCTTGGGCATATGATATCCTTATGTATTAAGAGGGCTTAAAAAAGAGCAAGATTGCTATCCATTACTTTTTGGATGGGACCAGGACTCTCGGAGAGCTATCTTTAGTTAATAATATCACCAGAAGTTTTTTATTTCAAAACATTTTTCAGTAAAAATAGGGGACTCTTCTAACCAGGGAAAGGCACTGAGGCTTTTCAAAATCATCCTATTGATCCAGCGGCTTTTGCTCTTTAAGAGTAATGATGGCTTGTTTCTGGATATCTCCCATGAAGAGCAAGGGGGATAGATATCCAGGGCAAGCTAAAGATGTAGGGTTCAGAACCCTGTGGCCTCCACTTTTAGATTGCAAATTTCTGGCCAAGCATTCTCTCCATTCCAGAGAGTGTTAGCGACATTCCCAGGGCAGAGCAGCAGTTCACCATCTCCTACACTAGCAGTTGGGGGCTCTGAGTTGGGGAGAAGCAATATGCATTAGCAGAGAAGAAAAGCGTATTGCCAGCATGGCTAGGCTTCTACAATATGCAGAAACCTCACACGTCTGATTCCCCAGGGACTCAGCAAGACTTTTTCTTCCCCGTGCTCAATAAACCAACCTGCTGAATGTGGGGAAGTTACTTCCATCAGAAAACCTCAGCCCTTAATTTGGCTCTTTTATTTTCCTTCCAGAGTTAGAGAAATATTTCCAAAACCTGAAGTGGTTCTGATTAGTGGTGAAGTCAAAAAGCCTTCAGCTCCAATTAAAATGTGCTTTAAGTCATTTGGTGTGGTAATGGCTGCAGTATAAAAACAAGTTAAATTTATTTTTGATCATGGGCTTGGCTCTTGAATTATTCTATTCACTAGCAAATCCTGGCACAGCTTTCTGGGCTGCCTGTGGAGGAGGTGTTCACAGGCTTTCCAATTAACACCCTATTAAGCTGCACACCTGTGGTTGAATTGCCCTCAGATCACGATATTGAAGCTTTGAATCCCATGACACCTATATTATTGTCCTGAAAAGAAAGCTTAAAATGATATAAAATGATTCTTGTTGTCTCTGCAATGGCAATTTGTTTCTTTGGTGCTCTTGTGGAGCAGTTTAAGAGTGGAGGTATATGTGGGAGAGTCATTGTGAATACTTTTATTAACACCTTTATTGAGGTATACTTTACATACCATAAAATTCACCCATTTTAAATGTAGAATTCAATGATTGTTAGTATGGTTCCAGAGCTGTGTAACCATCACCACAGTCCAATTTTGGAACATTTCCATCACCCTTAAAAGAAAGCAGGACCCATTAGCCATCACTCCCGTTTCCCATTACTGGCCTTAGGCAACCCCCAATCCCCTTTCTGTATCTTTAGAGTTGCCTTTTCTGGACATTTCATATAAACGGAATAATGAAGTATGTGGCATGTTGCATCTAGTTTCTTTCACTTGGCATGTTTTTAAGGTTCATCTGTGTTGTGGCATGTACCTCATTCCTTCTTATTGTCCAATAGCACCCCATTGTATGGATACACCGCAATTTTGTTTACCCATCTATCAGTTTACGGACATCGGGGCTGTTTCCACATTTTGGCTATTATTGCTAATGCTGATATGAACATTAACATGCAAGACATTGTGTGAACATAGCAGTTTTTAAAAAACATTTATTTATTTTAGAGAGAGGGAGAGAGTGGGGTGACAGAGGAGAACGAGAGAGAGAATCTCAAGCAGACTCTGCACTAAGTGGCAGAGCCTGATGTGAGGGTTGATCTCAGGATGACCCTGAGATCATGACCTGAGCTGAAACCAAGAGCTGGACACTCATCCAACTGAGCCACCCAATTTATATTATTTATATTATATTATTTATATTTATATTATTTATATTATATATTATATTTATATTAATTTATATTAAACACAGTGAAGACAGATTAAAGCTCAGCTTAGTAGACTCTCGTCTTCAGCCAGAATGTTATTAGTGGAGATGTGGTGCGGGTGGGGGAGATGCAGGGGGTGCTGTGACATTTACAGAGTGAATGGCAGTTACACAAAACTGCTGATAGTCAGAATGCCAGTTAATCTAAAAATTTGTAAAATTTCTCAAGGATTTGATGAAAGTTTTGAGGTTGTCTCTTTTCCATGCCCAGTGGCAACAATCTCAGCTTCTTCCAGTTGTTGTAAAGAACATCAAGTGTTATAGTACTTGCTGGCCTGGGTTTAGAAGACTGATCTGGGACTTAAGAATTCTGTCTGCCTTTCTACAACCCTCTCTGCTGCCCTGGAAGAATCTTGTCACACACTCCTCAGTTTCCTCATCTTCAAAATGGGGATAAATGATGCCCATATAGAACCCAAGGTGGTGATGAGGTTAAATATTTTTCAGGCATTTAAAAGCACCTCAAATGAAAGGTAATACACTATGTAAGCATAAAGAATTTTTGTTGGCAAAGATGAAAAGAAGGTTTAGTCAGCCTTTTGTTCTTTCTGGAAAACTTAAAAAATAGATAAAACCACAAGGTTTAATTTTGTACATTTGAGCGGGCAAGAATGTGATATTCATTTCCTCCAAGGCCAAAAATGTTCATGGTTCCAGTAATGTTAAGCCCTTCATTGGAGGAATAGTTTCGCTGAGTTCCCCAAAGCTCTGCTAACTATATTCTAAAATAAAACTCTTTTACCTTCTCATCACAACACAGCAACCATTTGGTTTAGAGCAGGAAAAGAAAAAAGTTCTCTGGAAGGAAATTAATCCAATAAGCAATTAACCAGCAAATCCTCATTGTAGGAGAAACAAGGTGTTTCTGGCCTTAAGGAATTTACTCTTCTGATGGGGTTCAAAGAGAATTAACAATACCAAAACTATGCCTTATTTCATTTTAGTATCCCATGTCTATTTCCATTCCAGAATGGTAGCTGGCCTATTGAAGATAATTTTTTAATGTTAAAGTTTTGACTCTTCTAGAGCTATAAAAATGAACATATGTTATAGATTCTATTTAATTTATAATGAGACAACTAGGCAGATGTTAGAACCAATTCAAAGAGAATACAAAGAACAAACACATATATAGATCAAGAATATTCAAATGAATGTGCAAATAGAGGGTAAATGTATCTTCTTCCACAGTGGGAAAGTGAAGTAATTAAACCTCTCCCACACAGGTCTCTAGAGTACTTAGAAAATATTTTTGAAGTTAATGAACAAAATAACTAATCAGACAATAAAGGCCGTAGAACTCAGAAAAGGAAATTGATAAAGATCTGTAAGATTTTCTGAAAAAGGAAGGCAGAAATCAGGTATTAAATATATATGTGAATAAGGTCAGGGTACAGGGCAGGAGAGACATGGACAGTTCCAGGCATGGCAGGGATGGGATGACCTAGTCATCTAGGATAGTTGGAAGTGAAAACTTCGATTGACTTCATAATAGAGATTAAGAAGTAGGTTGTTTACACACAAGTTCCCAAAGAAAGAGCTAGCTGTGTCCCCTGCTTGCTTTGTAAATGTACAATCAGCCCCTGGGAGCCTCGAGATGCATAATGTGGTTTGAGGGGTTCTAACCTCTCCCCACAAAATATTTCATGAATTTACCAGACTGGCCCAATGTCTTCTAGTGAACTTCTCATCACTAGTCCCTCCTCCAGTTCTACAGTGTTAAAGGCAGCTGTTCAAATATGAATGGCATCTGTCTTGGAAGAGTAAGCTAGATAGCCTTATTGCTCATGAACACCTCAGTTCCTATAGCTGATCAGTTTCCTCAAAACAGGAAGTGCCCTACCTAGAAGGAGCCCCTGGTCAAGAAGCCACTTTAGATTTTGGCCAGTTTTGTTCTGGGCCACAAGATGCTTTGGGATGTGGAAAAGAGATCTCTTTGAAGCATCTCCTATGCATAGAATTGTAGATGGTGGGCAGCTTTACTCCTAATAATTCCAATGATGAGCTTTTGAAAAGGATTATACCTGACTTGGCTAGAAGCTTAAGGCCTTTCTCTCGAAATTATACCTCATTAAGTCCCTTTGAATTTTCCTGTCCCTGAACATATTTTTATTTTGATCCAAGGAGAAAACTGGGAGCATGAAACCTTGTTTAACAGAAGCTGGCAAAGATTGTGCTACCCAGGGGCGGGGTTCCAAAATGTCTATTCAAAAGGGAGAAAGGAATTGGCAGAGGAGAGTACAACTTCCTGCAGTGCTGCTTCTCCCATTTCACTCCTCTTTCTACTTGCTCCCTCAGTTTTTCCCTTAGTACTCAGTTCTCTGAACTTATTCATACATTTGGTATACAGTTTTTGGGGACACCCTAGATAAATATTAAATTAGTTCACCACTAAGCACTGTGCTGAGCACTGTAGGACATATAAATACATATGAGAGTGGCCTTTCCCTTCAAAGTGTATACATGAGGAAGTAAGACACAAACACATGAACATATCACTAATAAACATAACAAGGGTTTCCACCAACACTATGGAATTTCAGAACATACCACATAATTTATGGTATTTCAGAACATACCACAGAGCTATATTTTGAGTTAAGATCATGTTAAAAGGTGAAAATGTGCTTATTAGAATCACATAAAAGATTTTCAAACAACAACAACAACAAGAGAGGCACAAATCTAACCCTCACCTAAAAATTTTGCTACAATTAGATTGAGATAGAACCCAGATACTAGTATTTTAGGGGCACTGGGCTGGCTCAGTCGGTAGAGCATGTTTCAGCTTTGTGAGTTTGAGTCCCACATTAGATCTAGAGATTACTTGAAAATTAAAAAAAAAAAATTTAAAAGAAAATGCAACTACCATTTACTAAAATACAAATTTTAAGAGCATACAAAATGGAAATGTACAGTCTAATGAATTATTCAATGAACACCAGTGTAACTAACATACAAACCAAGAAATAAAACATTTCCCAAACTCACTGAATCTCCTTTTCCATGACCTCACGGACCCTCTCAATCATAATCTCCTTTCTTTTTTACAAATACCCACTATCTTGATTTTCATGGTCATCATCTTCTTGCTTTTCTCTATAGTTTTATCATTCATGTGTATTTACCATAATATTAAATATGAATTTGGTCCTTTTTTGAAATTTATGGTATAGAATGGAATACTGTGCATTCTTCACATTCTTTGGTGTCTGGTTCTTTTGCTCAACATTATGTTTGTGAGATTGCTCTAATTTGTTATACAGGAGAGCCCTGGGTGGCTCAGTGGTTTAGCGCCTGCCTTTGGCCCAGGGCATGATACTGGAGTCCTGGTATTGAGTCCCGCATCAGGCTCCCTGCATGGAGCCTGGTTTTCCCTCTGCCTGTGTCTCTGCCTCTCTCTCTCTATCATGAATAAATAATAAAATCTTTAAAAAAATAATAATTTGTTATACATTGTTCATTTTCATTGCTGTGTAGTATCCCATAGTATGAATATTCCACAATTCATTTTTTCATTCTATTGCTGGTAAATGTTTGCATTATTTCCAGTTTGGGGCTTTTATGAACATCCTTCTACGTGTCTTTTGATACACTTACACATACATTTCTGATGGATTTACACTTAGGACTACTATTATTGAGTCATCAGGTTTTATGTTCAATTTTAGCAAAATAGTTTTCCGAAGAGTTTGTACCAATTTACGGTCCATTAGCACCATTCAAGAGTTACTTTTTTTCCTCATTCTCACTGACATTTGATATTATCAACCTTTTGTGGTTTTAGGAATTCGTGTGGGGCTAAATTTCAAACACAATGGTATCCTATTGTGGTTTAAATTTGTGTTTCTCTGATTACTAATGATGTTGAATATTTTTTCATATATGTATGGGCCATTTGAGTTTTCTCTTCTTAACTGGTGGTTTGAATCTTTTTCATTCTTCTATCGGGTTGTCTTTTTTTCTATTGATTTGTAGGAGTTCTTCATGTTTTGTGGGTATAAGCCCTCTGTCAGTTATATATCTTGCAAATGTCTCTTTCCACTTTGTGGCTTGTCTTTTTACTCTTTTTTTTTTTTTTGCCTTTATACTCTCTTAATGGTGTCTTCTGATAAACAAAGTTATTAATTTTAATGTAATCAGAATTATCAGGGGTTTTAAATGTCATTATGACTCCACTATAGTAAAAAGAAGGTCATATATAAAGAGGTATTTTGCCAAAGACTGAATGAATCAGATTTGTAGTTATAGAAAAAGCCCATAGATGTGGGCATGTTTTTTCATCAAACAGGTTATAACACAAAGTTGGGACGAGAAACCTTGATCAGAATTCATTACACAGATGCAAAGGGCTCAGTTAACAAAGCATCAAGAACTAGAAATAAACCCACTCACCAGGCTAATAATCTTATGTTATTTGCCAATTATTTCAAACTTGCTACTGTCGGTTTCTCAATTAGATTTAAAAATCGAGTCCAGGTGCACCTGAGTGGCTCAGTGGTTGAGCATCTGCCTTTGGCTCAGGTCGTGATCCCAGGGTCCTGGGGTTGAGTCCTTTATCAGGTTCCCCCTGCAGGGAGCCTGCTTCTTCCTCTGCCTATGTCTCTGCCTCTTCTGTGTGTCTCTCATGAATAATTTTAAAAATCTTTTTAAAAAATCCAGTCCAGCAAGTGGAAACCATTATCCTTGGACATAACACACAATGTGTGGAATTGCAGGCAGAGGACAGTACAGAAAAAACGAAGGCTGGACATACTTGGTGAGTTATATGTGCTTCACTCTTACTGGAGTGGGAAGCATTGGAAAGAAGCAGGAACATTGGGGTTGATAAGTAAGTGCTCTTACAAGGCTAAGAAACTTTGTGCTTTCCATTGAAATGCTGGTCCACTGAGGTGCTTTAAGCAGGAGACTAACACAGTCATTTTTGTAACTTGAGTCACTGGCAGCCGGGTGGAGAAAGAGTCGGGATTAAGGGAGTGAGATTGTTCAAAGACCCATGGCCATTAAAGAGAAGTCTTGTGATATTTAGGAAATACACTCAAAGAAATTACTGATTATTGGGAGGTAGGAGAGGTAAAGAAAGAAAAATATTTCCTAAAGTTCGTAGAAAATTGATCCTGCCACAAGATATTTTATTTACAAAGGGCATTCTAGGATCACACAAGTTTGGGCTTAAATGCACACCAGAGTATTCAGGGCAGGCCCTGATAACTGATTCAACAAGGAAAATGGGTTAATTTTTTTTTAACCTGACAGTTCAAAACTTTATTTTATCAACTAACTTTTAATTTTGCATAGCACCTACTAATATTCTGTTCTGTTGGATTTGCCTTGGGAAATATTGGTCTAGAATGGCTTTCAGGGAGTTCTGGCTTGTTTAATAAAGGGTGGGTCTACTAATTGAGTTTGGAAATACATAAATAAGAGCAGATTTATGGGACAATGTATTAAGTTCAGTTTGCATATTTTAGTGCTAGGAGAACATTTCCAATAAACAATTGAATAAATGGGCCCAGAACTTAAGGATGAGATCTGGATGGAGGAATATATTTGGAAGTCACCAGTTGAATTCCAAAGGGTAGATGACGTTTTTTTAAAAAGTACATATAGGGCAGCCCCGGTGGCCCAGCGGTTTAGGGCCGCCTTCAGTCCAGTGTGTGATCCTGGAGACCCGGGATGGAGTCCCGCATCGAGCTCCCTGCATGGAGCCTGCTTCTCCCTCTCTCTCATTCTCTCTCTCTCTCTCTCTCTCTCTCTCTGTCATGAATAAAGAAATAAAATCTTTAAAAAAATAAATAAAAATTAAAAAGTACGTATACATAGGAGGAGACAAAAGAGCTAAGGATGGCCTCAACAGCACCATTTGATGAATTCTTTTCCCACTGAGTTGCATTTTACAAATTTTATATTTTACATGTGTAGGTCAGTTAACTGAAGTCTCTATTTGGTTGCATTGCTCTATTTGTCTATCTCTCTATCAAATGTTATGCCATATTAATGGTAGTTAGCTTTATAATGAGAGGATGTCTTGTAGGGCAAATTCATGTACACTGTTCTTCAAAATTTTCTCAGCTATTAGTGACCCATTGATCTTTCACTTAAACTTTAGTATAAGTACATCATGTTACAATTAATGACACATAATAATCACTCAAAGTCCATTGTTTACACTATGGTGCATTCTGTGGGTTTGGACAAATGTATAATGACATTTCTCTGTCATTGTAGTCATTCCATGGCTCTAAAAAATCATAAGTGCTCTATTCATCATCATCCCTCCTACCAGCCTCCAACCCCTAACAACCATTTATCTTTCCACCATCTCAGTAGTTTTGCCTTTTGCAGAATGTCATGTATTTGGAATCATACAGTATATAGCTTTTCCAGATTGGCTTCTTTCACTTAGTTATATGCACATCGGGTCCTTCCATGTCTTTTCATGGCTTGATAGCTCATTTATTTTTAGAGCTGAATAATATTTCATTATCTGGATGTATCATGGTTTAATTATCCATTCATCTGCTGAAGGACATTTCGGTTGTTTTTCTAGTTCTGGCAAATATGAATAAAACCACTATAAACAATTTTAGACCTTTTTTCTAATATATTTGTTCAAAGCTATAAATTTCCCTCTAACCACTATTTTGTTTTTGTTATGTAGAAGTAGTTTGTTATGCTTAATCTCCAAGTATTTTGGGATTTCTAATTATCTTTTTGTTACTGATTTCTAGTTTAATTCCACTGTGGCCTGAGTGGAGATATCATATGATTTCTAGTCTTTTACATTTCTAGTCTTTTAAATGAATGCTGAATGTTTCATCTGAGTTTGAGAAAAAATGTGTACTCTTATGTTGTTGGATGAAGTAGTCTATAAATGTCAATTATACCCGGTTGATTAATGATGTTGTTGAGGTCAACTATATGCTTACTGATTTTCTGCCTGCTAGATCTGTCCATATCTGATAGAGGAGTGTTGAGGTCTCCAACTATAATAGTTAATTCATCTATTTCTCCTTGCAGTTCTATCAGTTTTTGCCTCGTGTATTTTAACACTTTGTTGTTAGGCATACACACAAAAGAATTGTTATACCTTTTTGGAGAATTGACACTTTTATCATTATGTAATGCCCTTCTTTGTCCCTGAAAACGTATTGCTCTGAAGTCTGTTCTGTTTGAAATTAGTGTAGCTACTCCTCCTTTTTTGAATACTGTTAGCATGGTATGTCTTTCTCCATTCACGTAGTTTTAATCTATATGTCTTCATATCTAAAGTAGGTTTCTTCTGGGCAGCCCGGGTGGCTCAGCAGTTTAGCGCCGCCTTCCACTCCTGGAGACCGGGGATCGAGTCCCACATCGGGCTCCCTACATGGAGTCTGCTTCTCCCTCTGCCTGTGTCTCTGCCTCTGTCTCTGTGTCTCTCATGAATAAATAAATAAAATCTTAAAAATATATATATTAAAAAATAAAGTAGGTTTCTTCTGTAAAACTCCTAGAAAAATACAGGTAAGAAGCTCCTTGACATTGGTTTTGGCAATAATTTTTGGGACATGACACTGGAAGAACAAAAAACAAAGGAAAAATCAACAAATGAGACCACATCAAACTCAAAAGCTTTATCACAGCAAAATGAATCCACAAAATGAAAAGGCAACCTAGAATGGGAGAAAAATTGTATAATGTATTGGATAAGGAGTTGATATAAAATTTATAAAGAACTGATACAACTCAATAGCAAAAAAACAAATAATCTGATTAAAATGGGCAGAGAAACTACGTAGATATTTTTCCAAAGAAGACATCCAAATAGCTAACAGGTACATGAAAAGTTGCTCAACATCACTCATCATCAGGGAAATGCAAATCAAAACCATGATGAGATATCACTTCACATTTATCAGAATGGCAATTATCAAGAAGACAAGAGATAATGAGTGTTGGTAAAAGTATGGAGAGAAGAGAACTCTTGTGCACAGTTGGGATCATAAACTGGTTCAGCCACTGTGGAGAATGGCATAGTGGTTTCTCCAAAAATTCAAAGTAGAACTACCATATGTTTCAGCAATACCATTTCTGGGTATATAACCAAAGGAAATGAAAACAGATTACTGAAGAGACATATGCACTCCCATGTTTATTGCAACAATATTCACAATAGCCAAAGTATAGAAACAACAACCTGTCTATGAAGAATGAATGGATAAAGAAAATATCACACACATGTACACACACACACACACACACACACACAGTTTTGGCACTTGAACAACACAGATTTGAGCTGAGGGGTCTGCTTATACATGGATTTTTTCCCCAATAAATAGAGTACAGTACTGTAAATATATTTCTCTTCTTTATTGTTTTCTTTTTTCTTTAAGGATTTTATTTATTTATTCATGAGAGACATAGAGAGAGAGGCAGAGACACAGGCAGAGGGAGAAGCGGGCTCCCTGCAGGGAGCCTGATGTGGGACTTGATCCCAGGAGCCCGGGATCACGACCTGAGCCAAAGGCAGATGCTCAACCACTGAGCCACCCAGGTGCCCCTAGACATATGCTTTTCTTAATATTTTTCTCTGTAGCTCACTTTTTTATAAGAATACAGTATATATACATATAATACACAAAATATGTGTTAATTGTATGTAGTATTAATAAGGCTTCCAGTGAACAGTAGGCTTTTAGTAGTTAAGTTTGGGGAAAGTAAAATGTTATATGTGGATTTTTGACTATGTGGCGGGGGGGGGCGGTCGGTGACCCCAATCCTTGTGTTGTTCAAGGGTTAACTGTACGATGGAATGCTATTCAGACATGAGAAAAAAGGAAATTCTGCCATTTGCAACAACATGGATGGACCTTGAGGACACTATGCTAAATGAGATAAGTCAAACAGAGAAAGACAAATACTATATATCTTTTTTATGTGGAATCTAGAGATACCAAAATTATAAAAGCAGAGAATAAAATGGTAATTACCAGGGGCTAGGGGGTGTGGAAATGGGAGAGATGTTGTTTTAGGGAACATACTTGCTATTAGTAGGTAAATAAGTCTTGGAGATAATAGTACAGTGCTTATAAACATAGCACAGTGATTATAGATAAAACGGTATTATAAAAATTAAGCTTGCTAAGAGACTAGATTTTAAATGTTAACAACACTAGAAGAAATGTCAATTATGCGATGTGATTACATGACATGATAAAGGTGTTAGCTAATGCTACTATGGCAATCATATATATTGCAATCAATATATCAATAAATGTATGATAACGATGTAAAATCAATGTCATACACCTTAAACTTGCACAATGTTGTATGTCAAATATAACTCAATATAAAATACAGTGGGTTTCTTGTAGACAACAGGGAGTTGAGTCACGTTTTCTGTCTCACTCTGACAATGTCTTTTAATTGGTACATTTAGACCATTGACTAATACTTATAGAGTTGGAGTCACATCTACTATATTTGTTACTGTTTTGTATTTGTTGCCCTCGTTCTTTGTCCCAATTTTTGTCTTCCACTCTTTCTCTGTTCTTTTTGTGGCTTTAACTGAGCATTTCACATGACTCCATTTTCTCTCCTTAGCGTATCAATTATGCCTTTTTTATGTGTTTGCCCTAGAGTTTGCAATATACATTTAGAATGAATTCAAGTCCACTGTGACACACTATACCACTTCACAGATAGTGTAAGAACTTTACAGTAATAAAATAATCCTAATTCCTCCCTCTTGCCTCTTGGATCATTGCTGTCATTTCTTTTGCTTGTACATAATCATACATAAGGAATGCATTTATCCTTCTTAGTGTTCTCTGAGCCTCCTGGATTTGTGCTTTGGTGTCTAACACTAATTTGGGGGAAATTCTCAGTCATTACTGTTTTAACTACTTTTTCTTTTCTCCTTTTCTCCCCCTTCTGGTATTTCCATTACATGTACATTACACTTTTTGTAGCTGTCCTGCAATCCTTAGATATCCTGTTCTGGTTTGTTCTACCCTTTTTCTCTTTGCTTCAGTTTTGGAAGTTTCTATCGTGATATCCTCAAGCTCAGAGATTCTTTCCTCTGCCTTATCCAGCCTACTAATAAGCCCATCACAGGCATTCTTCACTTTTTTTCAGCTATAGCATTTCTTTTGATTCATTCTTTGAATATCCAGCTCTCTGCTTATATTGTCCATCTGTTCTTGTATGCTGTCTACTTTATCGATTAGAACCCTTAGCATATTAATCACAATTGTTTAAATAGCTGGTCTGATAATTCCAACATCCTTGTTATATCTCACTCTGGTTCTGACACTTGCTCTGTCTCTTCAAACTGTGTTATTTGCCTTTTAGTATGTCTTGTAATTTTTCTTGATAGCCAAACACGATGTACTTACTGGGTAAAAGGAATTACTGTAAATAGACCTTCAATGATGTGTTAGGGAGGTGTGGGAGGAGGGGCAACATATTGCATATAGTTCTATGATTTCAGTCTTTTTTTTTTTTTGAGCTTATGCCTCTGGACTACGAACTTCACATGTGCTTCTTAGATCCGTTCCCTCCCCCCTACTTTTTGGTGGGATAGCAGAGCTATAGTGGGCTGGAGTAGGCTATTTCCTTTGCTTCGGGTTAATTAGGCTCTGATAAAACCCCAGCAGGTTAATCTCTGGTTAAATACTTTCTCCTGAGGGCAGACCTTGTTAAGAACAGAATGCTATGAAGTATTTGAGAATGGTTTCTTTGCCACTCCCCCTGCTGCAAGCATGAGGGAATTTCGCCCCAATATTCACTGTGAGAGCCTGGTAGAGCTCCAGGAGGTAAAACTCACAAATGAGTGTGACTCTCTTGATAACTGGGTCTCTGTGGAGCTTTCATCTCTCAGACTTGTGCACACTAGCCTCCAGGAATTCATCAATTACAGTTCAGTTTTCCCTACTCCATAACTGGGTCCTTCAGAGGTTTCTGCTCCTATAAATTATGATTTCCTGTATTCCTCTGTGTGTCTCTCCAATTATGTGGACAGTGCTTTGCTCTATGACATTAATTCTCTCATGGATCTAATGAGAGTTGTTGATTTTTCGGTTTGTTCAACTTTTTACTTGTTAGGGTGGCAACTTTGAAGCTTCCTTACACGCTGGACTAGAAACATTTTCAATTAATTTTGATAGATGCTTTTTTTTTTTTTAAAGATTTTATTTATTTATTTATTTATTCATGAGAGACATAGAGAGAGGCAGAGACATAGGCAGAGGAAGAAGCAGGCTCCCTATGGGGAGCCTGATGTGGGACTCCATCCCAGGACCCCAGGAACCCAACCTGAGCTGAAGGCAGGCACTCAACCACTGAGCCACCCAGATGCTCCATAGATGCTTTAATAGGTTAGAGAAGTTACCTTCTTTTCTGAATTTGCTGGAGGATTTTATTCCTGAATGAGTGTTCAATTTTACTGAATGTTTTTAATATTTCTCTCTATAACAGTATATTTTTCACCTATTAATACAGCATATCTATTACATTGATAGAGTTTTATCTATGTTCAATCATCTTTGCCTTCCTGGGATAAACTTTATGTAGTTATAGTAGGGCGAATTCTAAGATGTAGTCTGTGACTCTCCCCCTCTCGTATCAATGCCTTTATATAATCCCCTCCCGGGGCATGTGTAAAACCAGAACTTGCTTCCAATCAATAGAACATGGCAAAGTGAAGGGATTTTTTTTTTCAGGTGTAATTAAAGTCCCTAGACAGTTGACTTTAAGTTAATCAAAAGGGAGGTAGGTTATCCTGGATGAACCTGACCTAATTAGGCTATCTTTTTAAAAGAGGGTCTAGTGGTTAGAGATTCCCCAGCTGGCCTTGAAGAAACAAGCCATTATAAGTTCCACAGCTGCAAGGAAATGAATTCTGCCAACAATCATGTGAGCTTGGAAGAGGACCCCAGGACTTAAATGAGACCCCAGCCCAGGCTGACAACTTGATTGCAGCCTTGTGAGGCCCTAAGCAGAAGATTCATTTAAGCTGTGTCTGAACTTCTGACCTACAGAAACTGTGAGATAATGAATGGGTGTTGTTTCAAACCAGTAAGTTTTGTGGTCATTATACAACAATAGAAAACTAATACTTCAGTATAATGTATTTTTTAATATGCACTGGTACTAAGCTAATAACTTAGTTAATAAGTTCTTAGAACCTTAATATCTATGTTTGTAAGTGAAAACGGTGTATAAGTTTAATTTTTTTGCACTATCCTTATCCAATTTTGGTATCAAGGTTTTATTAGCCTCAAAATGAGTTCAATAGCACTCCTTCTTATGTTCTTTGAAATAGTTTGTATAGGGACGCCTGGATGGCTCAGCAGTTGGGCTCTGCTTTCGGCTCAGGGCCTGATCCTGGAGTTCAGGGATCGAGTCCCACATCGGGCTCCCTGCATGGAGCCTGCTTCTCCCTCTGCCTGTGTCTCTGCCTCTCTCTCTCTCTCTGTGTCTCTCATGAATAAATAAATAAAATCATAAAAAAATAAAATAGTTTGTATAGGATAGGAAGAATATGTTTCTTGAGAGTAAATAAAACTTACCTATAAAATTAACTAGGCATGGGATGCCTGAGTGGCTCAGTGGTTGAGTGTCTGCCTCTGGCTCAAGGCCTGATCCCGGGGTCCCAATAGGGAGCATGTCTCTGCCTTTCTCTATGTGTCCCTCATGAATAAATAAATTAAAAAATTAACTAGGCATGATGTCTTTTGAATAAGACCTCTGATTACTTGTTCAATTTTTTAAAAATTTGTATTGCTTAATTCGTATCTTCTACTTCTTGAGTCTATTTTTATAATTTATATTTTCCTAGGAATCCTTATCTCATCTGAGCTTCGAAATAAATTTCTCTATGTTTTTCCTTGTGTTATCTTTTAACGTTAGCAAATTCTGTTTGGAATGGCATCCCTCCTTATTTCTCCTGAGACTATTTGGGCCTTTTCCCTTTTTTGTTTGTTACCAGAGATTTGTTTTCCACTTCACTTTTATTGCTCTTGTCCCTTTTTTTCCAGCTCAGTTTACAGCGTTCTTCCATTCATGTTTTTAAATTTTAGTTTTATAATAGTTATATATACACATATTTGGAAAAGTCATATACTTATGCAAATAGATTATTTCATAACAGCACATTCCCTGTTATGTCTCTCCCATTTCTGTTCCCCAGAAGCAACCATTTTCAACTCTTTTAGCTAATTCTTAGGATTGGCATGAGTTAAAAACATGCTTATATTGCTATTCCTTGCATATCAAGTTTTAAATGTTTTTCATTAGTTTCCCAATGCAGAGTTTTGATATGTGTGTTTAGTTACCTTTCACCATTACTCTACCTCCACCATACATATCTATACTCCCTGTGCCCTATCCTTGCAGAGCAGCTATATGGTTACTTTGGTTAAGTCATAATAATTTAACCATAATCATAAACCATTATTGGAACTATACAAATGCTATGTATCTTGGAATATTCTTTCCTGTGTATTTTTTTTTGTTTTCCTAATATTAACATCTTTTTTCCTCATGTTAACATCTAACATCTTTTTTTTCCTAATATTAACATCATTTTCTCTTTCTTTTTTTTATGGTGAAAAAATTTCTATTTAGATTTATAGCCGCCTGGACTCAGTTTAGATGATCCCAATTTTGTTGGCAATGACCAAAGCATCATAGTCAAGAGCCAGTTAAACATATGCTTTCTTCTCTCCATTAGGCCTTCTCAAGGTGTAGACCTTGGCGACATCAATGTCATAGAGCTTCTTCACAGCCTGTTTGACCTGGTGCTTATTAGCCTTTACATCCATAATGAACATAAGTGTGTTGTCTTCTATTTTCTTCATGGCTGACTCAGTAGTCAGGGGGAACTTGATGATGGCATAGTGATCAAGCTTGTTTCTCCTGGCGGCGCTCTTTCGAGGATATTTGGGCTGCCTTTGGAGACGCAGGGTCTTGGGTTGTCGGAATGTGGGTGACGTGCGGATCTTCTTTTTTTGTGACTGTGCACGCCTTTCAGCACTGCTTTCTTAGTTTTCAAAGCCTTTGCTTTGGTTTAGGCTTTGGAAGGGGCAGGGACTTCCTTCTTCGCCTTCGGTGCCATCTTCGTGAAAGGCTCGTTTTCTCTCTTACAAGTGGTTTACTCTCAAATTCTGCTCCGTTAGGTAAATAGCTTCATAATATATTAATATATATTAATAACTATCAATTTCATTTCCTTGAAGAAATCTCTTCTGAAAACTGCTGGTTGTTCTCTCCACGTACTGCAGTTGTCCTTTGAGATTTCACTCCACCGATCATATCAGGAATTTCCTTCCCTCTTCCTGGAGTCTGCCCCCATGGCCTGAATCCCATGTCTTCCTCTTTTTGGGTTTACTCCCTCAAAATTGTTGAGATCTTGCACATCTGAAAAAAAAGGTTTTATTCTACTCTCATCCTTACTTGATTGTTTCGGTTCTTGTTAAATCCTAGATTGGGATTATTTGTCTTTCTTATGAATTCTTATTATTCAAATATTAGATCTTCTCAACAGATTCTCCAGTTCTCTTGTCTTTTACCTCCTATTTTCTTAAATCTGTCTTTTCACTCTGTTTTATAGGAGATTGTTCTCAATTTGTACTGTAATCATTTTATTGAGGTTTTTCCATGTTTTTATTTCTTTGTTCTTATTCTTATTTCCTAAGTATGGCTTTTTAAAAGATACTTCCTGTTCTTATTTCCAGGGAGCTTTTTGTTTGTGTGTTTTTAAGATCATCTAGTCTCATAAAATCTGTTTCTTCCATACTAACTTGAAGTCTGTCATTCCTTTTCTAATTTCTGGAAGAAAAACATTTCACTCCTTTGTTTTCAATTACCTTCTTTATTTTCAATCTTTTCTTTTCTTTTTTTTTTTTTTTTATGATAGTCACACAGAGAGAGAGAGAGAGAGAGGGGCAGAGACACAGGCAGAGGGAGAAGCAGGCTCCATGCACCGGGAGCCCGACGTGGGATTCGATCCCGGGTCTCCAGGATCGCGCCCTGGGCCAAAGGCAGGCGCCAAACCGCAGCGCCACCCAGGGATCCCCAATCTTTTCATTTTTAAACAAATGCATTTTAGACTGTAAATTTCCTTCTAAATGCTGTTTTAGCTGCATATTACAAGTTCTAAAATGTAGTACTTGCCTTGTCATTCGGTTTTAGATTTCTATTGCAGTTTTTTTGTTGATCATGAGTTAGTTCTGAGAGCATTTTTAAGTTTACAGACCCTGTTGTATTGTTAACCAGCTTTCTCTGGTGCTTGATTTCTAATTCAATTTATTGTAATCAGAAAAGCACATGGTCAATATAATAACAGATCTTTCTCTATTTTTTTTTTAGAGAGAGAGTGCACACATGTGTGTGCATTGAGGCGGCTGGGTAGAGGGAGAAAGAGAGAATCTTAAGCAGGTTCCACACCCAGCACAGAGCCCAACCCAGGGCTCCATCTCACAACCCTGAGATCATGATCCGAGTGGAAATCAAGGTCAGATGCTCAACTGACTGAGCTACCCAGGGTCCCTATAACAATAGATCTTTTATACCTTTTTAGGCTCCTTTTAAGTTCTAGTAAGTGATTAATTTTTGCAAACATTCCATGTATACTTGGAAATAATGTACATTTTGTATTTATTGGCTGCTAATTTTGTTGTTCAAAGATTCTGTATCCTTGATAATTTTCTGTCTGCTTGCTCTATCAGTTTATAACAGAGATGTTCTTAAATCTCTCACTGTGATTATGGATTGTTGTATAAATGTCTGGAGGCAATATCGTCAGTTACATACAAGTTGAGGGCTACTGTATTTCTGGTAGAATTTGCATTATATTATTGCAAATTCTCTCTCTATTCCAATTAGTGCTTTTTGCTTCAAATTCTAATTTGACATATTAATATAGGCTTATCTTTTTAGGGTGAGTATTTGCATGGTATATATTTTTCAATTCCTTAATTTTCAACATTTTTGTGAGATGTTCTTTTATTTATGCCTTATATAGTTGAATTTTTAAATATTCCACTATTTTAATAAAAGTATAATCTGTTTTTTTTTTCAGTACCAATAAGTTTTTATTCATTGTATTTTCCCAAGGTAAAGAGAGAAGGGAAAAGGGTCAGCATGTGTGTTACAAGACAATAGCAAGTGGGAAAGGAAGTACCCGGCACAGCAACATCAACCATCAAATAAACACTCCCCAGAGATGGAGTCACTAAAGCCCAAGAGGGCTCAGTCTCCTGCAGTTCAGAAATGAGGGGAAGGGATCAGGTTAAGAACAGATAGGTACAGCTTTCCTACCACCACCCCCCTCCCCACCCCAATACATTCAAGATTTCACAAAGCTTTGGTTTCTAGCAGTAAACATGGAGTTACATTCGTCCGTCTCCTATTAAACAATCTTGTGGCCACTTTGACAGAAGTTTCTTGCACCTGCATAAAAGTTCCTGAGTGACTTGGATATACATTCATCTTCCTTTCTTGGTCTCCTGACATTCTACATTCAAGGCCCCCCTCGTTGCTTCAGCTTCCCTCTACCCTCAGCCTGGAGAGATTAAAGTAGGTTTGTTCCATCCAAATACAAGTGTATTAGTATGAATCACATCAAGGAATGGTCTTGACACAGGAGATTGGGAACAAGGGAGGAAGTGTTCTTCGCTTCTTTAGAACGTGAAATGTGTAGGTGTGGGGCTTTTTCTTGGAAGGAGGGATAGGAGAAGGATAGGGTAGGAGTTAAGTTTTTAGGACAGAAGATCTGGCCCAAAAAAGGAAATACGGGAAGGGAACACAAAAGGATAGTCCAAGGCCGCCACACTTCAAGAGGGGTCACCAAGCTATGTTCCAGTTTCTTTTCCTGGTGCAGAACCTTTTGTCAAAGATTCTTTGGCTATTTTTCTCAATACAAAAAAGAAGTTTGTAAACAATAAAACCCTAAAAGAACATGGAGAAGACCAACACATTATATTTACACAAACCAGGCCACCAAGCAATCACCCAATCAGCTATTCATGAAAACCTACAAAACCCAGACAAATACAATCACTAGAGGGGGCAGCAAGCAGGGGAGACAAGAACCCAGGATCAGACACACATCACCCAATGTGTTCTATTGCATCTGCCCCATTTCAACACAGTGAGGTAGGTTTGTGGTGATCTCACAGCATATTAAGTAAAACCTTCTTTTATCCTTTAGCTACCACGACACTAATCACTGCTGCAGCAGGACAGGACACTGGCTCTGGACACTGCAAAGAAGCCATGGCTTATGGTCTCTCTGGAAGTCAACAAGAAAACCCCAGAATTTATAAAGGTTAAGAAAGTTAGCCTTTGCTTCATACACCGCATCCCTGGGCAGCTCAAGATGGGTTCCAGAGTTACTATTCTTAAACCTATCCTTACCAACTCATCTTTAAAACACGCGCGCGCACGCACACACACATACACCCTGTTGTGCATGGTAGGCCTAGCCCAATCCAGCAAAGGATGGATCCGGTATGTAAAGTGAGTCCCGTGCCCTGGGATTAGAAGTCTGGAACAGGAATCCTTTATTACACGTATAGACAACCCTCAACTAATCCTGGCTTCCCCTCCGCACCTTTTAGTTGGTGCGGCCTCTCCTAACGTTACTTCCTATACCAGCTTTTCCTGTTTAGACCAATTTCCAATCTTCCACTAGAAGGAGATCAAGTCATGGAGCAACTGAGTTAAAATCTCATCTCCCATGGAACACTGAAGGTAGAGGGGTTTCAAGAGAACACTATGGCAGAAAAGCCAGCTCTAATTGGCAAAAATGAGGTAGTTCAATAGGCTATGCACTCCAAATAGTTGCTCTCCCTGGTGATAAAACAAAAAAGTATTCCTGCTGTGCAGACCTGGAGCTGCTGCTGACTTATCCCTGAGATTGCTCATGTACCTGAGAACACAGTGCAGGGGGGATCCCTGGGTGGTGCAGCGGTTTAGCACCTGCCTTTGGCCCAGGGCGTGATCCTGGAGACCCGGGATCGAATCCCATGTCGGGCTCCCAGTGCATGGAGCCTGCTTCTCCCTCTGCCTCTCTCTCTCTCTCTGTGTCATAAATTTAAAAAAAATTTATCTCAGAAAAGCTACTTTAAAAAAAAAAAAACACAGTGCAGGAACGAGGGCCTTAAGATTAAAATACACAAAAATACAAAAACCAGAATATTTATATTACGGAAAAAAAAAGTTAAAATGCACAAGATACGTCATTCGCACACAGCTAGTGCAGTTGGCATCCTGGAGAAAGTGGGGCCCAAGGTGCAGTTGTCCAAGGGAGCAAATAAATAAAATCTTATCAGCCCAGAATGGGGTGGGATTAAGTTTAGGAGCAGGAGGTCTGTAGCTCCAACACAACAATCCCTGTGGCTACTGTCACAACCCATTGCTTGGGACAGTCCTCAGCACCCTATCCCAAGAGTGGGTTATGGGACAAGATGTAGAAAAACCCTGCCTTACCCCTTAGAGATTCCCTCCCCATAGAATATAGTGGTCATGGGTTGGGCCCATCAATCTGGTCTCATGCTTCATCTCTACACTCTGGCATGGGAAAAATTATTATTACATGTCCTTCTTTGAAAGGAAAACAACTTCCCTATCCACGCTACTTTCAAAAGCTGGAGATCTGAGGGTGGAGACTCAGGTAAAGCACACGGGGAGGGATTTTCTTCAGAACTCTCCACAAGCATTTGGATAGAGCGCAGTTGTAATTCATTTGCCTCACCCCTTCCCCCCTACCCTGCCAAGAGGGAAGAGGGGGTGATGCTGTGGGACCCTGGCCTGAGATATATGGCAGAGCCAGCTGCCCCCTACCCACCTTGTCCCCACTTTCTCCACTCTGCCGATTGATGCCTGCTCCTCCAAACTTCCTGATCACAAAAAGAATTACCCCCACCCAGTGTAGCTCAATTCTGGGCCTCTGGGAGTAGGGCAGGGCTATGGATCTCTTCTTCTTCTTCTTCCTCCTGAAAGTAGGCTGGCTTTCCCTGTGAGCTGGGGGCCTGCTGGGCCTTCAGTGGACACGAGGCTACCATATGGCTGATGCTCTGGCAGAAATGGCACTTCTTGGGCTGGGGTGGCAGCTTGCATTCCTTGGCATGGTGGTCTAGACCTCCACAGTTGTAGCACCTGTTTCCCTTTGATCTGCGCCTGCATGTTCTTCCCTGTGGGTCGCCTCTCACTCCCAATACAAAATACTCCACCAGGTCCGGTGACCCGGATAGATTCTAAGCCTTTAGCAGACTTCTTAAAGGTGAACTCCACCGCCTCACCCTCCTTCAGGCTCCGGAAGCCCTCCATGTGCAGCTTGCTCTGGTGCACAAAGACATCCACCGGGGGGTCAAGCGCGGCGGGTCACCGCGACCCCGGCGCGGGCGGTCATGGACAGGAAGCCGAACCCCATGCGCACGTTGAACCACTTACAGATGCCGGCACCGTGCAGCAGCTGCGGCTCCTCTGCCGCCCGGGCGGCGTCCTCCCGCGCCTCCTCGGGCGCCTTGGCGCAGCCACCTGCAAACTGCTGGTTTGACACAGAGCCCATGGTGGTCGGCTGAGCCCGCGGCCCCGGGCCCCTGGTCGGGTGGCTGCTGGCCCCAGAGAAGTCCGGAGGCCTATAATCTGTTTTAATTACTAATGTATCTTGATTTATTTTATATTTTCTATTGTCCAATTATTTTTTGTTATTTTTTTCATGTCTTCTGTTTGATAGATAAAATTTTCCATTTGTTGATCTGGAAGCTATATATTTTTAATTAATTAATTTGTTATCTTCAAATTTTAAAATACATATTCTTCTTTAAGTTTACTAAAAAAAATAGTTATTCAATATTTGTTTCCTTATCTCAACCATGACAAGGTCCTTACCCTGCTTTTACCATGAACAAATACATTTAGGGAAATCTTGATTTCATTTGGTGTTTTAATCTTATTTTTATTTTATTTTAATTATTTAATTATTTTTTTAAAGATTTTATTTATTTATTCATGAAAGACACACAGAGAGAGAGGCAGAGACATAGGCAGGGGGAGAAGCAGGCCCCACGCAGGGAGCCTGATGTGGGACTTGATCCCAGGACCCCAGGATGACACCCTGAGCCCAGTGGCAGATGCTCAACCACTGAGCCACCCAGGCGTCCCTATTATTTTTATTTTAAATACAAAAGGTAGTTATAATTATTTTAAATTGATGGTTAATTAGATGTACTCATATATCTTATCATAGGTGATGCAGCATACATCCATTAGGAAGCACACAATATCTAGTTGTCTCTTTTTATGCCATTAGTAGCCACTGATGATCATTACATATATCCATTAAATAAATAGGGGTTATAAAATGGTGATGTTTTATTTTTGCTATTCCTTCTTAACTTATTAATTGGAACACTTATAAAGATAGAAACTTGTACTTATTAAGTAATTGCTTCCCATGAGGTACAATTCATATAGGAAAAGCATAATTAATGTTTGATCCCCCCCCCTCTTTATTTCTCAATTCAAAATGGCTTTTTAGTATCCTCTGAGGATGACCAAAAAGAATTTTTAAAACTGTCCTTATAAACTTATGGATTTAGGAGCACCTGGATGGCTCAGTCAGTAAAACCTCTACCTTCAGCTCAAGTCATGATCCCAGGGTCCTGGGATCGAGTCCCTCATTGGGCTCCCTGCTCAGCAGGGAGTCTGCTTCTCCCTCTCCTTCTGCAGTTCCCCATGCTTGTGCTCTCTTATCTCTCTGTCTCGAATAAAGAAATAAAATCTTGGGCAGCCCTGGTGGCTCAGTGGTTTAGCACTGCCTTTGGCTGGGCATGATCCTGGAGACCCAGGATCAAGTCCCACATCAGTTTCCTTGCATGGAACCTGCTTCTCCCTCTGCCTGTGTCTCTGCCTCTCTTTCTGTGTGTCTCTCATGAATAAATAAATAAAGTATTTTTTTAAAAAAGAAATAAAATTAAAAAAAATAAACTTATGGATTTAAACCCATTGCATGTTTTTTTATCCTTCATGATATTTAGACAGGCCCATCTTTTATCAATGGGAGCCTAATCATATTGGTTCCTCTGTCCTAAGACACAACCCTAATATTCTTTGACAGCTTCTTGCTTTTATAATATCACATGATGTTCAAGGTCATTTCATACATTTCCTGTCCAGGAGCTCTTTTCTATTAATGGGAAACTAGAGACCACAGTCTGGGTTCTAGTGGCTGCTTATTACTTCTGGTTTGGTGATTTTTGTCTCTAGGACTTCTTAGTAGGCAAAACTAAGAAATATTTTCTTTTGTAAAAGAAAACACATCTTGAGTTCATAATGATACTTCCAATTCAAAATCAGGGTTATGGATTTTATCCTACTCTTTCCATAAGTAACCATTTTTAAATATTATGAATTAATCATAATATTTATGATTTCAAGGGTACACATGAACATAATTATACATACATTTATAATTACTTCCTCTTTCTTTGATAAAAAAAGCCATCTGCACTGTATTTCCTGTCTTGCTTTTTTTTTTCTCCAAACCACATATCCTATGATTACTTCATCATATTATACAAATATATTTCATATTCGTTTTTGCTCCTGCATAGCACTTCTCTTTTCAAATCCACATGTATTTAACCAGTTCCCTATTGATTGACATTTGGGACCATTTCCTGATTTTCCTATCATTATATATAATATTTCCGTGGACAACCTTGTACATATATCTTTTTGCATTTTTGGCAATGTATCTTCGAAATGAATACTTAGAAGTGAGATTACTAAAAGAAAAAAAAAAGGAAGAAGAAGTGAGATTACTGGGTCACAGGGTAAATGCATATGAAATTTTGCAGGATAGTGCCAAATTTTCCTCCAGAGGAATCTTTCATTTTCTACTACCACCAGCAATGTTGTGTCAGTCACCCTGGTTAAATATGAAATGTTTTTTTCTGCACACTTTGTATTTCTCTCATCTTAAGTTAGCCATCTTAGTGTTAAGATCCACTTGCATTTCTTTTCTGTGAATTATCTATTCATATCTCTATCCCAGTTTTCTCTGGGAAGAATAGTCTTTTTCTTCCTTACTTTTAGAAGTTCCATATTTTTCCCAGTTTTTATTTCTTTTTTTTATATTACTCATGGTCTTTTGTTGTTTTCATTTTTTTCAATGTAATCCAATATATCAATCTTTTCCCTTATTACTTCTGGATTCTAAAACATAGGAAAGTTTTCTCCACTCCGAGGTTATAGAGAAGTTTCCTCATGTTTTCCTCTGGTATTTATATACTTATTTTCTTTACAAAATCTCTGATAGATTTAGAATTTATCCTAGTGTATGGTATGAATGGTGAATCCCATTTTATCTTTTTCAATAAGGCCATCTAGTTAGCCCATACCAGCTAAGTAAATGTTCATCTTTTCCCCCACTGATTTGAGACACCACTTTTATTGTCTACTTAAATTCTATATACAATAGTGTTTTCTAGATAAACTATTCTTTTCCATTGGTATAGCTATTTATGTACCAATATTAAAATATTTTAATTTTAAAGTGTATATAGTATGTTTTAATGTTTGGTAGTACTAGACTCTTCACCACTACTTTTCTTTTTTTTTAGGTTTTCCTAGCTATCTTTTTTACCTCTTTGTGATTCTAAATAAACTTTAAAATTAACTTGTCAAGCTCCAAAACAAGAAGTATTGATATTTATTTTCCTATTGGCTGGTGCAATGGACAGAATGTCTCTGTACCTCTAAATTCATATGTTGAAACCTTAACCCCAAAGTGATAATATTAGGAAATCAGGTCTTGGGAGGTGATTTGGTTAAGGGTAGAACCCTCATGAAATAGGATGAGTGCCCTGATAAAAGGGATATCAGGGGGATCCCTGGGTGGCTCTGCGGTTTAGCGCCTGCCTTCAGCCCAGGGGTGATCCTGGAGTCCTGGGATTGAGTCCCACATCAGGCTCCCTGCATGGAGCCTGCTTCTCCCTCTCTCTCTCTCTCTCTCTTTCTTTCCCTCTCATGAATAAATAAATAAAATCTTTAATAAAAAAAGAGATATCAGAAAGACCCTTTGCTCTTTCCACCATGTGAAAACATAGGTAGAAGATGGCCACCTAGAAATGGGCTCTCTCTGGACACCTAATTTGCCAATGCCTTGATCTTGAACTTCCCACCCTCTAGAATTGTAAGAAATAAACCTCTCCTTCATAAGCCACCCAGTCTGTGGTATCTTGTTACAGCAACCTGAACAAACTAAGACAGTTGGGATTATGCTAATTTAAAAGTAAATTTAAGGACATTTGAAACATTTTTATGTTGATTCTTTTAATAGAAGAATATGGTACATGTTTCCATTTATTCATGTCTATTTTTGTACTTTAAGAGTGTTGTAGAATTTCACTCTTATATTTTTTAATATCTCTTAAGTTTATGTCCAAGTATTTTATTTTTTACTATTACAAAGATATTCTTATCTCCCATTAGATCTTTTAACTGGTGTTTCTTTACATATATGAAGTCTCTCAGTATTTTTATGCCTTATATTTCTTCATTATTCTCCCCTGCCCCAAGCTTAAATTATAAGTTTAGCTGAATTAAAAATGATAAATTGAGATTTTTTTCCCTTTGAAGATATTACTTCTTTTTCTTTGTCATTAAGTGCTGTTGGTGAGAAGTCTGCTCTTAATGGAATTATTAACTTGTCATCTGCTTTAGTAACTTTTACTATGATCTTTTTATTTTTGAAATTCTGCATCTGTACTATGAAATGTCTAAATGTCTATTTGTTTAAATTAATGATATGAGGTTCTGAGTGCTTTTTATTCTCCACCATCAAACTTTCTTAATTAAAATATTACCAATAATCAGATCTTTAAATGATCATATCTCACCATTCCTTCCATTCTTTTCCACTGAAAATCCTATTTTATAAATGTGGGAGTATCTCTATCTATTTTTTACATCTTTTATCTTCTCTTTCTTATTTCTCTGGATTTTTAAAAATTTTTATTTATTTATTCATGAGAGACCGAGAGAGAGAGAGACAGCAGCAGAGACACAGGCAAAGGGAGAAGCAGGTTCTATGCAGGGAGCCCAAAGTGGGAGTCGATCCCAGGACTCCGGGATCATGCCCTGGGCTGAAGGCAGGCACTAAACCACTGAGCCACCCAAGCGTCCCTCCTCTAGATTTTTAAATAATTCACTAATTTGTTTTTTGGTCTAGTCTTTAGATAATTCTGTTTTTAATTCTCTGATTAGAGATCTAATTTCCAAGATTCTAATGGATTTGTTTTCAAATATACCAGTTCTTTTAAAATAGCTATGTATTTTTATTTATTAGTTCTTTTACTCAAAGTTATACTTTCATTTATGTCTTTGAACATTTTCAACACTTTTTTTTTCCAAATCTTTGTCAGACTATAATATAAAAATCATTTCTTGTGGAGTTAATTTTTGTTTCAACTGTTTGCTTTGTTAATTGTTTTTCATATCATTAGTGGGTGTTGGGGTTTTTTTGTTGTTTCATTTTGTTTGCATTTTGGAATTTTGATTTGTAGCCTCATTTTTCCCCCTTTCTCTTATTCATCTCTGCATTCTTCTCTTTAACATTTTTGTAGCTACTTAATGTCCTTCTGGGCTCCCAGTCCAAAACAAGGTCTAATAATGACATTTTGTCTTCTGTCTCACAGTGATCATGGGGAACCTAACAGATCTGGTCAAGCAGGTGGCTTGGTTCAAACCCAGGTTCCAAGGCTATGTATCTGCCTTTTGTAGGCATTCAGCTTTATTCTAGCTCTAGCTTCAGGTAACATTTAGGGTAATTTCTTTAGACCTCTTTTAAGGGGATGACTTGGGATCCATGCCCTATTTTCTGGCTTCACATTGCATACCCATGTCTATTTCCCTGAATTATCTGAATAACTCCAGTCTTCTTGGCCATGCAAGAACTAAATTTCTGACTATCTTGCCTGTTCTTGGCCTATGAGTTCAGTAAGCCGGTAGCTTAGTTCATTTCTGGTTTGTGGATATATGTCTCTTATATTTGCTCTCAACTACATTTAAAAATTTTTTTACTTTTTATATATAATGCATTATTGCTATGTGTTTAGATTAGATAGGATTTTCAAAGCAAGGAGCCATTGAGGAATTTTAATTGAAAGCCTACCTGAAAAAAAAAAGCCTACCTGATTCTGATTCTTTGTATTATTTATCCTGGATTTAACATCCACTGTGGCTGCATATGATTGTCTGACCCTAGATCACATGCCTGTATTAAAGCTTTAAGAGAACCTAAAGCATCTGGCACTTTCAGCTCCTATAAAGAGAGACAGCTCTGCCTTTAAACAAAACTCATAATTTGTTGATTTTCCAAACTTGGAAAGGGGATTCAGATTTAGGGTTGCCAAACAAAATAACTATCCACCATAGCATATGCCCTGGAAACCTATGAAGAGATATCTTCTATCTGAGCATTACATGCACTTTTTCATTTCTGTACAAAACCACATAACTACTGAAACATCAACAAACTAAAGTTAAATTTCCATGTAATAAAGAACTATAGGCCCTATGGTTCATCATGATCACATAAAGCAGAGCTTTTTGTTAAAAGTATGACTAAAATGCACAATGGCCTGATTTTATACTTTATAATAGCTTTTAATCTACATTGGTTGGAACTCTAGAGGCCCATCTGTTCTAACAGAAGACTTTGTCAACTTCATATTTTTATGGCACTACTGTAATTGCAGGTTTTTGTGATATTTGTAGTGTTTGAGCTGAAAATAATGAGAAAAATAATCTATAAAAAGGTTTGGGATGCCATCGACTTCCTAGCAGTTACCATGCAATCACAGATGCTGGGGACATTTAATGATTTAATTATATGGAACTTGAGGCTCTCTTTCCAGTTTCAAAACTTATAGACTTTTAGTATCAGAAATAATAAGAGGAAGAAAAAAGAATCATTTCCCTTTTTTCCCCTTCATATCTGTGAAAAGATTCTCTTTGCCTTATGCCCACTGGAAAAGATGACCACTACTTTGGTCCTGTAAGAATCTTGTTTTGTAACTCCTGTATTGAAAATGAAGGTGTCCTAGGAGCCTTTTTCCTAAACCTTTGCTAGTGACTCGGTGCCTTTTCTTCATGTACCATGTGTGAATGAATATATAAACCACTCTTCTTCACTCAGACCTATACCTATCTCTGTAGTGGTCAAAGCCTGCTGATTTTCTAGCAAGACTTTGGAGTCAAATATCAACATGTTATTGGATTTGTTTCCCATGACTGATTAAGGCAACATCTGACTCCAAATAGAGACACTCTGACCATTTTAAAGTATCTTCACCTTAAAAGATAACATATGCAAAGATTGTTTATAATTTCTGCATTATGCCTGATTACTACTACAGTATATTCTTAGGGAATCCTCTTTATCTTTTGAACCTTGTTTTAGGGATATCCTAGAAGAACATAATTGAAAATTCTCCATGCATTCACCAGATGAGAGATGTATTGATTAACTAGAATAGAGTGATCTATATCATCTTCTTCTCTGAATATTTACCACCTACTTTTAGTCATCTGATGTCTCTGCTTAGATATATTTTTACCACCTCAATCTGGATATTGGTTAAGACTAAGTTCTTCTTATCCTGAACAACACTTTCACTGGAAGAAGTAAAGGTGGAATAAGAAGCAAACAGGCCTGGAAGTCAAGCTTGAGTGTGAAGTATGAAATGTGTTTTCCACCCAGGATAAACAATTAAACATGGATTCATTTGCTAATCCTATCTCCTCAAAGAAAGTATCCTTGAATTATTTACTAGTGCACTTGTGATCTTCTCCATGGTACCTAGCATGCTGTGAGTGTTCAGAAAAATTTACACTCAGCTCCTTTTTTATAATCTGTGGTGTTAAATTCAATGTTAAAATGAAAATATAAATCTAAGAGAGAAAATAATCATATACAATATTCAATTAATACTGGAGAAGTCAGGAAAAGAGGGGAAGAAAAAAACAAAGAGCAAAAGCAATGAATAAGAACCACAAATATGGTAGATATCAATCCAATTATATAAATAATCATTTTAAATGTGAATGATCAAAATATGCCAATTAAAAGAGAGACACTGTGTGAGTGTATAAAAAAGGAAGACCCAAATATACATTATCTACAGGAAACCTACTAAAATGTGAAGACAGAAATAGTTAAAAAGGGCAGGGTTGTGAGACAATAAATTTTTGTTGTTTAATCCAAAAAAGGGAAGCAGGGGGAGAGGGATGAACTAAGATGTTAATCAAAAGAAAGTTAGAGTCACTATATTAATTCCAGAAAAAGCAAAATTCAGAGAAAGAAAATTTATCAGAGATAAAGAGAAGCATTACATAATGATAAAAGAATTAATTTTCCAAGAAGACATAACAATCCTTAATGTGTATGTACCTAACAACAGAGCATCAAAATATCTGAGGCACAACTGATAAAACAGCAAGAGGAAATATATGAATGCAATATTATACTTGAAGATGTCAACATCCCTCAATCAGTAATTGACAGATCCAGTAAGCAGAAAATCAGTAATGAGAGAGTTGAACAGAATAGCATCATCAACCAACTGCATCTAATTGACATTTATAGAATACTTCATCCAAGAACAAGAGAATTCACATTCTTCTCAAGCTCACATGGAATATTCAGCAAGATAGACCACATTCTGGGCCATAAAATACATTTTAACAAATTTAAAATGATAGACATATCCAATATGCTCTCAGACCTCAATAGAATTAGAACATATATCAATAACAAAAGTATAGCTAGAAAATTCAGAAATATTAGGAAATTAAACAAAAAACTTCTAAGTAATAAGCCAAAGAAGTCCCAAGAGAAATTATGATATTTTTAAATAAATGAAGGAAAAATAGACCACCTAAGTAGGCTCTTATTGATTTTAAAAAACTGAATCAAGAATTAGTAATTGTTCGAAGAGAAATCACCAGACCCAAAAGGTTTCACTAGTGAATTGTACCAAACATGTAAGAAGGAAATGATATGAATTCTCTACAATTACTTCCAGATAATAGAAGCAGAAGGAACACTTTTCAATTCATTCTATGAGACCAGCCTTACCCTGATACCAAAACCAGACAAAAGCATTATAATAAAGGAGAACTACAGACAAGTATCTCTTATGAACATAGATGTAAGAATTCCAACACATACCAGCAAGTTGAATCTAGAAATGAATAAAAAGAAATACACAGTGCAACTAAGTGGTATTTCTTCCAGGTATACAAAGCTGGTTCAACAATGAAAAATTTCTTAATAATCCATAATATCAATAGTCTAAAGAAAATAATTGTATTATCATATCAATAAATGCAGAAATATTATTTGACAACATCCAATATCCATTCATGATAAAAACCCTCAGAAAAGTCTAGAAAGAGAGGAAAGCTTCCTCTAATATTTAATAATAAGACCTGGAGCTTGTCTCCCAAGATCAAGACCAAGACAAGGATGTCCCCTTTCACCAGTCTTATTCAACATTATGCTGGAAATCCTAGCTAATGTAATAAGACAAGAAAATGAAATAAATGGTATACAGATTGAGACTGAAGAAATACAACTGCCTTTGTTCACAGATGACATGATTGTCAATGTAGAAAATCCCAAATAATCAACAAAAACCCCGACCTGGAATGATAAGCAAATATCACATGGTTTTAGGATAAAATGTTAATATACAATTTCAACTGCTTTCCTATATGCCACTAATAAGCAATTGGAATTTGAAATTAAAAACACAATACCATTTACATTAGCACCAAAGAAAAAGAATAGGCATAGATCTTTAAAAAATGTATAAGATCTATACAAGGAAAACTACAAAACTCTTATGAAAGAAATCAAAGACTATCTAAACAACAGGAGATATATTACATTGCCATGAATAGGAAGACTTAATATTGTTAAGATGTCACTTCTTCCCTACTTAATCTTCAATGCAATCCCAGCAAGTTACTTGGTGAATATTGACAAACTGGCTCCAAAGTTCATATGAAAAAGCAAATGACTCAGAATAGCCAACACAATATTGAAGAAAGAGAATTAAGTCAGAGAATTGATGTTATTTGACAATATTTATTATAGGGGATCAAAATAGTGATGTGGATGACCCCAGCCTCCCCATCCTTCCAACAAAGATCAATAATAAATAGCTATCCATGAACAAAAACAGCTCTGAGAGAGTTCTAGAGTTCACTTGAGAAATCTTAGCAACATAGTAGGAAAAAAGCCCAGAATAATCTCACAA